>NC_056734.1:765151825-765346825 GCF_019279795.1 Protopterus annectens | reverse complement strand
GGGTATTACATTATGGTGGAAATATGCAAATGAAGCAGAGCAGCAATAGTGCAGTGGGTAGAGCATCCGACCAATGAGCAGGCATTCCTGGTTTGAGTCCCACTGTAGCACAGTCTATTTTACGTGGCAGAGCACATTATAACCAATATTTCTGTTGAAAACCCACTAAATAGCTTTTGTATAAGAACTGGAGTGCTGCAAGAAATGCACATGTGACGTATCAGTGTCAGACGGAATAAGGCACTAGTAAGCAGGCGTAAGCACAAATAGGCAATAGTAAGCATATGTATGCACTAGTAAGCCGGCTTAAGGCCTTAAAACTGCTTTAAAGTGCCTTAATTACTCTTTATCCAATGGGCCTTTGTCAGCCTGGCAACAAAATAAACAGCCATACAGGTCACGAACCCAGGACCCTATACACCATAGTCCCACTAGCTATCCACCAAGCCATAACAGACATACAGAAGAATGGGATAGTAGTAAACATGTCCTCACAATAGTATAACCAAACTAAACCTGTGAAAGGCATCAGTATACAGTCATATGTGCCATAACTAACTACAGAACATACATATGTGAATGGGAGTACTGCAGTAAGTCCAGATGTGAGGTGTTAATGTAATAAAGTGTGGAAGTTCCCAGGACCCCATACAGTGTACGTACACATGTGTCAAGGATACATTGCACATATATAACAAGTGACCAAGGGGAAATCAATGCCAAAAGGCAAATATCATGCAAATCTAATAATGCACACCGCTAAGCATAGCACAGCACTGGCTCCCAGACTACTGGCAGGATACTACAAGTGAGAGAAACAGTGTCAACCTGCTAAGTCTACTCTTAAACAAATGCGCGTCCATCCCTGGTGGGACGACCAGAAACATCTGCCAAAAAAAGTCCTCAGGGTAACATACCATGCCTCAAAGGTAATTAAAGACGGTAACGTATGTTCGCAGACTACATGTGTGGGAAAGCTGAAGATCCATGGGGTGGGACAACATACGCGAAGGGTCCTGAGACGTGGAGAGTGGGCAATGTGTAGTGGTGTGTTTAGATTCGGCTGGAACCAGTAGGAAGGATGACTGATGTGGAGGGGGAATGATGGGTACGACATTGTGTACTGAGGCATGCCAGAGTTGGATTCATAGGTTCATAGATTAGTACTAGGCTAACTGCTCTTGCGAGCCATTGTAAGCCTAGCCAATTATCCCTTGTGAGAATCAAACCCTGCACCTTGTGTTTGTAAGGCAAACACCTTAACCATTAGGCCACCATCCCAACCCAATTTTAACGGGACCGGCCCTTGGATGTCAGCGAGAAAAGAGGGGGCGGACACAGAGAAGGTACTGGGACATACCATTTCCCATGGCAAACCACGTTATGGGTAATATGTATGTTGCACAACCCACGGAATGACATATATATATATATATATATATATATATATATATATATATATATATATGTGTATCTATATCTACATATATATATATATATATATATATATATAGATATATATATATACACACACACACACACACATATATATATATATATATATATATATATATGTATATATATATATATATATATATATATAAACTGGAGTACTGCGGCCATGAAATAACATATATATATATATATATATATATATATATATAAACAGGAGTACTTCAGGAAATGCACATGTGAGGTGTCAGTATCATAATGAATACAGCAGTAGTTAGGTTTAGCAGCAATAAGCTTTTAGCATATGTCAGCACTAGTAAGCAAGTTTACGTTTACAGGCTCAGCACATCTGATGCAAACTATCTGTAGGCATATGTAACCGGAGATCTGTGTTTGCATGACGGTGAGCACTGCGTACACAAAGTAAGCAATGTCGAGGCTAACCTGGTGTAACTGGATGTTACCTGCAGTTGCAGGTCGCGCAAACATGCTCACAACTGCTTACAAGTGCCTTAATCACCCTGTATCCCACTGCCCTTGTTCAACCCTGCAACATAATTGACAGGCACTGCACGGCCCGAACCCAGGACCCTGCATGCCACAACCATAGGGAATTAACACTACTCCATGTCGGATATACATACATCCCATGTATTCCCAGATATATCATGCAGCACAGTCAATCTGCATCAGTGGAATTGTACTAATATCATAACACTCAACCTTTTATTGCAATCATTGTGGACACAGTGTGACAAAAGTGGGGTACAAATTGGGATAAATGTGAAATATTGTTCATATACATGTAAAACTTTGCTAGTTAAACAGTGATCTATTGTAATATACATAATCTGAACAACATGATGTCTGCAACTGTAATGTATTGGCATTCCTGACTGACCACATGACTGACATCATCCATGTCAATTGTCCAGATGAATGTGGGACAGGCCAATATTGTGAGCCAATCGTGCATGGACATATGGACAGTTATAGATCTTTGAATGTAGTGCGATACACAGGTACATATAAATGTATGACTTACACATACATCATATCCCATCAATGGTATATAAGTAGATGGATAAATATGTCCACATATATTGTATTTATTTATTTATTTATTGACATTTGTTAACCGGGTTTGTCCAACTGGGCTTGTGGCCCATTTTCAGGGGAGACCCGAGGAGAAAAGCTCCAATAGTACATTTTTAAACAAGTACAATTTTAAACAATATTGATATAATAGCAGTTACAGCAAAAAAGATTCACATATGTTGGGTTACATGCATAAAGTTAAAGTTGCATTAAAAAGAAGCTTAGTAACATCATTTTACATTGATATAGCTCAATAGGTCAACAATAAATGTTTTTTGTTTGTATAAAATTATGCAAATGCATAGTAGACACATTGGAGAGAGAGGTGTAATGAGGAACTAACTATGGTCCTTTTGAGGGTACATATAGGGAAGGAAGACTAGGTGGGGTCATAGCAAGGGCAGGTCCTGGATTTAAGAAAATAAGCTTTTAGTTAATTTTTAAAGTGTGAGGTGTGGGAGACTGAACGTAAGTCAAGGGGAAGTTTGTTCCAAGCATGGGCAAGGGAGTTATTTATAGAATAGTTTGCCTACTGACCTTTTTGGGTGGTAGACATCAAGTAATTGTTGGTTAGAAGTAGGGATTGTCTGGGATGGGATGTAGATCGAGACTAAGGAAGATAGAGATGGACAGAAGGAGGTTTTATAAAGAATAGAGTGTAGCATATGAAATTGATAAGATAGCAGAAATTGGGGAATTTCAAGTCATTGAAGAGAGTTTAAAGAAATGCAGTGGTGTGTGTTGTATGGGGAGTTAGTAATGAATCTGGCTATTTTATGGTAAGTCTGTTGGAGTTTGTTTAGAGTGGATGCCTGGATATTGGTAAGAATTGGGGCAGCGTATAAGAGGGAGGGGAGGAGGAGTGCCTGGCCCAGGGTAAGTCTAGATTCAGGGGTAAGGAATTTTTTGTTCCGATATAGCAGACCTAGTTTCTGTTTTTTTTTTTTTTTATACACTGGAGTATGTGTAGGTTGAACTTTAGTTCATCATCGATAATGAATCCTAGGAGTTTTATGTGGGTGTCAGGTTGGATAGTTGTATTGTTAGAAGATTTAATAAAAAAGGAGGTTTTGTGTTGGGAAAGAGAACGGGGAAGGAAAAACAGAAGTTTGGTCTTTTTGGGATTTAGGGTCAGTAGGTTGTGAGAGAGCCATTCTCAGTGGATAGTAGGGCTTGTTGGGTCAGGGAGTGTAGTTCAGGAATGTTATTTGAGATGGATATAAGAGTAAAGTTGTCAGCATACTGAATAAGGGAGAATTTTTTGCATGAGGTGTAAATATCATTGGTGAAGATGTTAAACAAAAGGGGTCACAAGATGGAGCCTTGGGGAACACCAGTGGAGATGGGAAGGAAAGGTGAGGAGGATGAGAGCCATTTGACAGATTGTTCCCTGCCATATAGGTAACTATTAAACCAGGCAAGTGCGGAGGGGATAGGTGGAGATTTGTGAGTTTGGATAGTAGTAGTGGATGAGAGACAGTATTGAAGGCTTTGGAGAGATCTAGAAAGAGACAGAAAATGAGTTTATTGTTGTCTAGGGCCTCTGCAATGATATGAGTGAAGGAGAGGAGGGCAGGGGGTGCTGTGGTGAGGACAAAATCCATGTTGGGTAGGGATAAGTAAGTGGTGCATGAGGAGGTGATTGAAAAGCTGTGAGTGAATTCATTTTTCTAATATCTTGGAGAGGGGGGACAGAATGGCAATGGGTCAGTAGTTTGAGGGGTTGGTGGAGTTTCCACCTTTATGAAGAGGGATAGTAAAGAAATATTTCCAACGGGTGGGGACAGTTGATTCCAGAACAGACCGATTAAATAGTATAGATATAGGATAGGCAATTGAGTCAGCAGCAAGTTTGAGGAATGTTGGAGAAAGATTGTCAGTGGAAGGAGAGCAAGGCTTTACCTTGAATAGTAGAGATTTGATGTAAGTAATGGGAACTGGCTCAAATGAAAACAAAGTTGTGTTAGTGGGACTTGGAGGGGTGGGTGTCGAAGTAGAGTTTATATTTATATATATATATATATATATATATATATATATATATATATATATATATATATATATATACATGGATAGATATGTGAATTGCAGCACCAGATAGTAATAACAACTGGAACCCCAATCACAAAATAACTGTCCTTATGCACAGCTGATGGGGGTGGGGGCTCAAATGAGGGTTACCTGGTGATGACTGCTATGTTCCCCCCCACGACAGCCGTAACAGGTATGCTGCACAATGCAATATCCAGCACATGCAGTTCTTGACCCCAGGACTCTCCACAACACAGCTACAATGGTCTAACAGTAAGCCACTACAACTATATAAAGTCAGGGTAATATCTGAAACATATCATTAAGTCCAGTCATGCAACTGTACAGAGAATGTATACCATCATCTAGATGTATCCATGTGTAAATATATTAATATCTACACTGCTACAACATATCTATATATGTATGTATGTGTATATATATATATATATATATATATATATATATATATATATATATATATATATATACATATAAACAGGAGTACTTCAGGAAATGCACATGTGAGGTGTCAGTATCATAATGAATACAGCAGTAGTTAGGTTTAGCAGCAATAAGCTTTTGTAAGCATATGTCAGCACTAGTAAGCAAGTTTACATTTACAGGCTCAGCACATCTGATGCAAACTATCTGTAGGCATATGTAACCGGAGCTCTGTGTTTGCATGACGGTGAGCACTGCGTACACAAAGTAAGCAATGTCGAGGCTAACCTGGTGTAACTGGATGTTACCTGCAGTTGCAGGTCACACAAACATGCTCACAACTGCTTACAAGTGCCTTAATCACGGTTCAGGCACCTAGGCGGTGCGACAACCCACTGTGAGACAACTGGATGTGGACAGATGGCAGTATGGAAGTTTAGCTGCAGTGACAAATGCCTGCAGACAATTCCCTGCGAAAGAAAAAACCCCTGCACCTAACCACAGGTGTGAGACAAAACCCCATATGTGATCTACACACTACGCCCCCTAGAAAACACTGTGTGCAACTAACACTGTAACATGTGCCTAGAATAGGATGCCAAGTGGGCATTAAAGTGGTACACTGAAACCTGTGTGCTGTGGCACATTTCTATAAGCTATGATTATATCATGGTTTAGTATGCACCAAGCACTTCCCACATTACTTTACATTTTGCATTAATAAAGGCTTTGCCCACAGCACACAGGTTTCAGTGTACCACTTTAATGCCCACTTGGCATCCTATTCTAGGCACATGTTACAGTGTTAGTTGCACGGTGTTTTCTAGGGGCGTGTGTAGATCACATACGGTTTTGTCTCACACCTGTGGTTAGGGTGCAGGGGGTTCTTTTCTTTTTGCAGGGAATTGTCTGCAGGCATTTGTCACTGCAGCTAAACTTCCATACTGCCATCTGTCCACATCCAGTTGTCTCACAGTGGGTTGTCGCACCGCCTAGGTGCCTGAACCCACCCTGTATCCCACTGCCCTTGTTCAACCCTGCAACATAATTGACAGCCACTGCACGGCCCGAACCCAGGACCCTGCATGCCACAACCATAGGGAATTAACACTACTCCATGTCGGATATACATACATCCCATGTATTCCCAGATATATTATGCAGCACAGTCAATCTGCATCAGAGGAATTGTACTAATATCATAACACTCAACCTTTTATTGCAATCATTGTGGACACAGTGTGACAAAAGTGGGGTACAAATTGGGATAAATGTGAAATATTGTTCATATACATGTAAAATGTTGCTAGTTAAACAGTGATCTATTGTAATACACATAATCTGAACAACATGATGTCTGCAACTGTAATGTATTGGCATTCCTGACTGACCACATGACTGACATCATCCATGTCAATTGGCCAGACGAATGTGGGACAGGCCAATATTGTGAGCCAATCGTGCATGGACATATGGACAGTTATAGATCTGTGAATGTAGTGAGATATACAGGTACATATAAATGTATGACTTACACATACATCATATCCCATCAATGGTATATAGGTAGATGGATAAATATGTCCACATATATTGTATTTATTTATTTATGTATTTATTTATTGACATTTGTTAACTGGGTTTGTCCAACTGGGCTTGTGGCCCATTTTCAATGGAGACCCGAGGAGAAAAGCTCCAGTAGTACATTTTTAAACAAGTACAATTTTAAACAATATTGATATAATAGCAGTTATAGCAAAAAGATTCACATATGTTGGGTTACATGCATAAAGTTAAAGTTGCATTAAAAAGAAGCTTAGTAACATCATTTTACATTGATATAGTTCAATAGGTCAAAAATAAATGCTTTTTGTTTGTATAAAATTATGCAAATGCATAGTAAACACATTGGAGAGAGAGGTGTAATAAGGAACTAACTATGGTCCTTTTGAGGGTACATAAAGGGAAGGAAGACTAGGTGGGGTCATGGCAAGGGCAGGTTCTGGATTTGAGAAAATAAGCTTTTAGTTAATTTTTAAAGTGTGAGGTGTGGGAGACTGAACGTACGTCAAGGGGAAGTTTGTTCCAAGCATGGGCAAGGGAGTTATTTGTAGAATAGTTTGCCTACTGACCTTTTTGGGTGGTAGACATCAAGTAATTGTTGGTAAGAAGTAGGGATTGTCCGGGATGGGATGTAGATCGAGACTAAGGAAGATAGAGATGGACAGAAGGAGGTTTTATAAAGAATAGAGTGTAGCATATGAAATTGATAAGATAGCAGAAATTGGGGAATTTCAAGCCATTGAAGAGAGTTTAAAGAAATGCAGTGGTGTGAGTTGTATGGGGAGTTAGTAATGAATCTAGCTATTTTATGGTAAGTCTGTTGGAGTTTGTTTAGAGTGGATGCCTGGATATTGGTAAGAACTGGGGCAGCGTATAAGAGGGAGGGGAGGAGGAGTGTCTGGCCCAGGGTAAGTCTAGATTCAGGGGTAAGGAACTTTTTGTTCCGATATAGCAGACCTAGTTTCTGGTTTGTTTTTTTTATACAATGGAGTATATGTAGGTTGAACTTTAGTTCATCATCGATAATGAATCCTAGGAGTTTTATGTGGGTGTCAGGTTGGATAGTTGTATTATTAGAAGATTTAATAAAAAAGGAGGTTTTGTGATGAGAAAGAGAACGGGGAAGGAAAAGTAGGAGTTTGGTCTTTTTGGGATTTAGGGTCAGTAGGTTGTGAGATAGCCATTCTCAGTGGATAGTAGGGCTTGTTGTGTCAGGGAGTGTAGTTCAGGAATGTTATTTGAGATGGATATAAGAGTAGAGTAGTCAGCATACTGAATAAGGGAGGATTTTTTGCATGAGGTGTAAAGATCATTGGTGAAGATGTTAAACAAAAGGGGTCACAAGATGGAGCTTTGGGGAACACCAGTGGAGATGGGAAGGAAAGGTGAGGAGGATGAGAGCCATTTGACAGATTGTTCCCTGCCATATAGGTAACTATTAAACCAGGCAAGTGCGGAGGGGATAGGTGGAGATTTGTGAGTTTGGATAGTAGTAGTGGATGAGAGACAGTATTGAAGGCTTTGGAGAGATCTAGAAAGAGACAGGAAATGAGTTTATTGTTGTCTAGGGCCTCTGCAATTATATGAGTGAAGGAGAGGAGGGCAGGGGGTGCTGTGGTGAGGACAAAATCCATGTTGGGTCGGGGTAAGTAAGTGGTGCTTGAGGAGGTGATTGAAAAGCTGCGAGTGAATTCATTTTTCTAATATCTTGGAGGGGGGGGACAGAATGGCAATGGATCAGTAGTTTGAGGGGTCGGTGGAGTTTTCACCTTTATGAAGAGGGATAGTAAAGAAATATTTCCAAAGGGTGGGGACAGTTGATTCCAGAACAGACCGATTAAATAATATAGATATAGGATAGGCAATTGAGTCAGCAGCAAGTTTGAGGAATGTTGGAGATAGATTGTCAGTGGAAGGAGAGCAAGGTTTTAGCTTGAATAGTAGATATTTGATGTAAGTAATGGGAACTGGCTCAAATGAAAACAAAGTTGTGTTAGTGGGACTTGGAGGGGTGGGTGTCTAAGTAGAGTTTATATTTAGATATATATATACATATATGTATATATATATATATATATATATATATATATATATATATATATATATATATATATATACGGATAGATATGTGAATTGCAGCACCAGATAGGAATAACAACTGGAACCCCAACCACAAAATAACTGTCCTTATGCACAACTGATGGGGGTGGGGGCTCAAATGAGGGGTACCTGGTGATGACTGCTATGTTCCCCCCACCACAGCTGTAACAGGTATGCTGTGCAATGCAATATCCAGCACATGCAGTTCTTGACCCCAGGACTCTCCACAACACAGCTACAATGGTCTAACAGTAAGCCACTACAACTGTATAAAGTCAGGGCAATATCTGAAACATATCATCCAGTCCAGTCATGCAACTGTACAGAGAATGTATACCATCATCTAGATGTATCCATGTGTAAATATATTAATATCTACACTGCTACAACATATCTATATATGTATGTATGTATATATATACATATATATATATATATATATATATATATATATATATATATATATATATATATATACATATATATGTATAGCTTTCTAACACTATAAACATATATATTACTATATATGAACATATATACATGCTAATAGCTACATCAACACATATGTGTCTACACCTATATGTTTACATATTCACAGCCAAGTTACATATGTGTATGCAGATATACATCTATGTAGGTATATACGGACATAGTTACATATATGTCAGCAGATATCTATATCTATATCGATATATATGGCCGTAGATCTGTAGAGAGCAATAGCAGATTAACAAACACACATATGTCCACATGCACTGTTGCTGGGGTTGAGAGTCCCCACCCGCTATGCATCTTGTACAACTAGGCATCCCCCCCATGGCTAAACACATCCGCCCCACAATACGCTACCTAGTGTTGCAGATCCCGTAACCAGGACCTGACTTGACATGGACACAGAAGGTTAACAGTACAACATCCCACCTGTATGATGTCAGGCTGGTATTGTTGACATATCATGCAGTACAGCCTGCCTCCCATAAGTAATGCAAACTGTGGTAGCCATCAACATCCCCAGGATACAGATACACAGACACAGGTATGCAGATACATATATACATATGTACATATGGATATACATGTGACTACACATAGACATGCAGATATATGTACAGTAGGATACATATGTAGACAGTGCACACAATATGGAACAGCCATTATGCCTACAGTTAACCCCTGAACAACTGGACATTGTATGGGACACACAAATGACAATCGTTGCCTGCAACATATACCCACAGAGAGGTCATTGGGAAAACACCACACACAGGTTTGCAGAAATGGAATACCTTTCATTGTGTACTATTACAGTTCTACATGTCATGTCATATAGCTGTTCAGGCACTGATATCCATATAAACAGAGGAATGTAACTGTGAAACAGTTATACTAATACAGAAGTCTGGAAAGGTTCACAACTGTCGCTGTCCAGGCCAAGACCTTAACTTTGTACAGTAGTGAGGACTGACTAGGCCACAGGATACCAAACGATCAACAGTGTGTAATGCAGGTGTATAGTTCAGCAGCCTCTATCTACACTCTGTACAACAGCAGTGGGTGGTAAAGACGTCATGTGATCACATGGGTTATAACTGTGACATAAGGCAAAACTGACACCATCACATGCACACTGACAAACAAAACAGTCTGTCTGGCAGGAGGCAGTAGGCTTGCAGTAACCGAATATATGTAAGTGATGTAAATATAGGTGAAGTATACAGCACTTTACATCCAGATACCTTAAGGCAGCTCACCCCTGATACCCCCACATATTTAACAGCCTAGGTCATTTATGGTGCTCCCCCCCAGACTCAATAACACAGGGCCATATACCACTGTTACATACACTGGTCTCTGGAGTGCATAAGAGTACACATGTATTGTGTAGGTGACGCCCACACATATATGGCCCCAGCGCCACCATATGTGTGGGGGATACAACAAAAGTCAACTGCTGGCAGCAATGGCAGTGTGGTATACTCACAGACCACTATGGAACAACCCCCCACAGCATGTCGTATGTGCAAAGCTTGATAAGTAGGTCATGTACTGATAGTTCTCAACACACACATTGCCAGTGGAATATCAAACACAGGACCTGTGTGGTGGACAGACAACACATGATAGGCACACCTCTGTCCACCAAGAGGATAGCCCCACAGTTGAGAGCTATGCAGACAGACTGCATTCCAAGGTCAAGTATTATGTATACACACACACCCTGTAACACCAGTACTATAAAAAGCATAACACAACTCTACTCACACTCTGTCTGCAGTTCCAGTACCTCCTACAAATATGTAGCTGCCCTGAGTGTGTTGATTCTCCTGTAGAAGGTATCGCTATCTGCTGTCTCCATCACTGATGCCCACACACATGTAGGACTGTACAAACATCCACAGAATGTCCAGGTTATGTCATCAAATATAACCCTTACTGTACATAATATGTGAGGTGGTCTGATATCTCACTGGCTTGTTAGCAGATATGATGACACTAGTTATGGTATACAGCACATATGCAGCACGTCATGAACGACATATGTACACAGGTTGGCAGATTTGTGGCTGGCAGCAAATACACAGGGCCAATAATGACATGTTGCTGTGATAACCGCATACATTTACTGTTGTAACAGGGTTTGTGGAAACATATGCCCTATGAGGGACAAGACGCCAGTAACTGTCACGGCTTTCACCATCTACAGACTGCAATCCTCACACTACCATCTGCAGTCCACAGATAGATGCTCCATTGGTAACACATGAAACCACAGACACAACACACTGCCTTGTTTGCAGATGACCCTGCAGATGGAGATTCCACATAAACATGGAACTGACCTAGCAGGTATGAAGACATGTAGGAAAGACATATCCACACACACACTGTTAAACCAACAGTATGCCACATGCAGTATAGCAGCACTTACAGTCTATAGGCAGGTCTGGCAAATCCCCCTCCTGTGTGTTGCTCTGTTTCCACAGTGTATGTTGTTAGAGGTAAAGTCCCAATCCATCTCTGATGCTGGTTGCCAACCAACAGATCTAGCTCCTGCTCACAGTGAATGACAAGGGCCAACACCAACATAATGTTCCTAGATATTGGAGTGTGGGCCAACACCAACATGATGTTCCTAGATATCAGAGTGTGTTTCCATGCAATTGGCTATGGGAATGTTACCACAGCTGTTCCACATGCAATCAGCTAAGGGAGGGCTGCGATTCATGGAGAGGCCATCAGCTGATCATGAGCATCACTTAAAATACACATGCTGCTACCTAAGCAAAGCACGTGTAGGTCTCTACATCCACCAGAGAGGGAGTGGGAGAGGCAGACAGAGGCAAAGACATGTCAGGGAGGGGTAGAAGAGTAAAACTGCAGCTTGTTTGTGTCACACACCTACCAGCACAGGGTATCAAACCCCTAACAACTATGTACTGCTATCACAGTTCGATGCAGTTATTGGATGTGCAACATGAGTTACCTGTTGTGGACTTTCAGAACATATCTGTGATGGTGAGTGACATCTGCAACAGGGATATGGTAGCTATACGGTAGGTAACGTACACATGTCAGCATGTACGGGTGCCAGCGTCAACACAGCCACACTCTCACAGGGACACGCACACATTGACACACTTGGCAGGGCCAGGGGTACAACTCATCAGTAGCAGGATTGCCACAACACATCACTGTGCAGGTATCACATGCACCACATGTGTCATACGGAGGTTGTATGGGCAAAGGGTATGTGGAGGTGTCTTACATCAGACAGCATGCCACTGTATGCCCATGGGGGTTGCAGTGAGTGTGGCTGTGAACATACGCACCATACAACACACAGACAAACACACAGGGTGCCAGTACTGACATGCATGGGTGCACGTCTGCACAGGTGTGTTGTGGTCAAGTGTGGCAGCAGGCTATACAAGAGTAGGCGATGGGTATAGCTTGGCATCAGGCCACATGACAATGGTCTGCATTGTGTCTCAGGGCTGTAGTTTCCGCACTTGCCCACACATGCTGCTACTTAAGCAAAGCACATGTAGGTCTCCATATCCCCCATCCAGTCACCTGGGTGACTATTGTGTGTGGCCAATGCTGTGCATCGCTTGCCGAGTATGTGTTTCTTAGTCCATGACATGGATGGTGTCTTGGATGTGTACACCTCCCACATGCATGTACAGTGACATGTGGAATGGTACCTGAGGTGTCTGGCCCATGTTGTGAACACAGATTACCATCATATTTGCCACTCTTGGCCACCTGTGGTGGGGACTGGTAATGGGCACCAGGTTTACTCTGCACCTACATTGATAGCATACTGACATCATTCCCTGGTGTCAGTGACATCTGTCCATACAGAGCATGTTGTCAGGCATGGTATGTCTGTTGTGGGACACATGTGATGGCACCACAGGTGGTGCAGGTGTCCATTGGGGAACATGGAGGAGGTGCACTGTCAACATGTACGTGCATATTGGACAGATGGACAGGGTGACATGCCCTCTGTAGCCCACTGCTATCACTTCATAGTTACTATCAGTGGCCAATATGCAGTGTATTACCCACATATTGACTGTTGCCTAGGCATGTGTGTGCATGAGACATGGGTTGAGAATGTGCTCTGGGTAATACTGGGGTTGCTAAATGTGATAGCCTGGCCTTGATGTCATATGTATGGATATGGCTTTGCACCCCAGCCTCTCAGCTATTTCACATCTGTTATCCCTGTATGGTGGACATTGTGCTATATAGTAGGGCCTCCATATAAGACATATGCAAAACCCACTGCACATTGGCCACAGGTGTCAGAGACTCACACCCACCTCTACACAGGATATGAGTTATGAACACACACACACACACACACACACACACACACACACACACACACACACACACACACACACACACACACACACCTGTCATGTCTGGGAGTAGAACGCCTACCTAACTAGTTTATTACACCTCAGCACTACGCAGTTATAGTACGCGCCACTCACATTACAGAAGTACTCCTTCCCCAAAGGTGTATTTCACAATGAATGACATCAGCAGGATTGCCAAAGTAGGCCATTTGTAATGTACTGCAGGTGACAACCTTAAAATGCATTGCTCACTGCACAGACAGTGAGACACACACAAAACATCCATAACCGACATGTGTGAGTATAGAACCCCTGACAGAGTTCTATACCAGCCTACAGCATGGAGCTGTTATAGGACGCACCATGGGGATTACTAGAGAACTCTTTCCCCAAAGCTGTAGTTCACAATGAATGACATCAGCTGGATTGCCAAAGTGGGCCATTTGAAATGTACAACATGTGACTAGCCTATAATGTATTGCTCCATATACAGACATGGACACACACAAAACATCCAGTACTGCCATGGGTGGGGATGGAACCCTACCACAGTTCCAAATCACAATCCATCAGTAGGCAGTTACAGGACACACTATGGAGATTACTGGGCTACAACCTTCCCAGAGGTATATTTCTAGGTGGGTGACATCAGTAGCCTTGCCAAAATCGAGTATAGGAATTGTAAGGAGTGTGGCTACCCTAAAAAGCATTGCTTTCTACACAGCCAGACACACACACACACACACACACACACACACACACACACACACACACACACAGTTGCCATGTCTGGGGTTAGAACACCTACCTAGTTACTTTATCACACTACAGCAGTACGCAGTTACAGGAAACACTATGGAGATTACTAGCCTACAGCCTTCCCAGAGGTGTATTTCTAGGTGGGTGACATCAGCAGCCTTGCCAAAGTCAAGTATAGGAATTGTAAAGGGGGTGGCTACCCTAAAAAGCATTGTTCTGTACATAGACACGCACACTAACACACAGTTGCCACATCTGGGGTTAGAACACCTACCTAGCGACTTTATCACACTACAGCAGTACATAGTTACAGGACGTGCTACAGAGATTACTGGGCTACACTTTTCCCAAGGGTGTATTTCAAAGTGGATGACCTCAGCGGGTTGGTCATAGTAGGGCTATGGTGAGGGTAGTGTTTGTGCATGGGCCATAACCCACTCATCTAGAGGTTGACACACTACATGCAGACACATGCAGAGTTATATTCCACAGGTAGATGTATACAGCTGCTAGATGACTACTTCCTTGTACAGTCATGTTGCATAGCTAGCACTAGCACCACATAGTCCGTAATGCTGACAGATACTGGTGGCCTATGTCTACAGTGAGTGACATCTGAGCATCATGTGGTTGTAGCCATTTGGCTCTGTGCTGGGTGGGACAAGCCTCATAATGGTTGGCTCCTTGTCACAGTCACTCTTTTCCACACATCTATGTACATGTATGTTTGGCTTATTAAAGTGTATTGCCCTTGGATATATGCCTGTATTCTGAACCACTATGTGTGCAAAGCATGAGTGGTGCATACTGAGGAGTGTCTGCACTAACATCTGCGATTGCCAGATATATCTGGTTCACTGTTGTTTGCAGACATGGGCTTCATTTGTTTGTGTGTGAGCATGCCCAGTATGACCTTCTGTATAGAATGTGTGGATCAATTCCAGGTAGTTTGTACTCCAGTGCAGACCTTTGTGCTGTTCACCTACAAGTAGCAAAGTGTTTCTGCAGGGTATCCGTCGATCATTTGGCAATATGGGGACAAACTGTGCAGGGGATAGTGTGTACTGTAGGTGATTGTGTCTGTGCTGCTTCAGCTGCATGGTATTGCTGTTAGCAGAGATATTCAGACATGTGTACTGTTATACACAGTGATGTTTTCTGTCATCATGTACTGCCAGGTGGACATTCTTGCTCATAGTGCTGTCTTGGGGGACAAGGATGACTGCAGCTGTGTCCGTTATTGTGGGCAGACACCTACGTATTCATGGTAAGTTATGCCATTCTGGAGGGGGTGCTGCAGACACTTGCTGCTGGGTCTGTGTATCTGGTTCAGCACCTTGGTACAGTGCTGGCAGGAGATCCCATACTTGTACACCCATTGACATGACAGTATGGGCTTATCTTGCTGTGACAATGCCTCACAGTTGTACAGATTTGCACAGGTTACCCAGAGACAGGGGCCATGGGTCAGGAAATTAACGCTATTGTGGTGTACGGGCTGGTGTGTAGCCACCCATTTATGTGTTTGCAGCCATGGATAGTGTGGGCACACAGCTTGGTGTCAGACCCTGCACATTCCATGCTGCCCATGCTCCCACCCCCCTCTGTTATTCTAACCTTTTCCATACATTATGCATACATTCTCTGATACTTTCCCTAAGGGTATCACCCCATCACAGGTGTGTGTTAGTGTTGGTCCACAGTTCATGCAGTGGGACATGGTGGACATGTTACTGTGGTTTGTCCACATGGCCTTGCATATGGATTATGTGGAGTGTGTTATGTTGTTATTTTTTGTGTCCATGACATAACATGCATTGGCAGTACGCGTGAGACACAGGCCTTTGGCAGAGGCCTGTGGTGCATTAGGTGTTGCTATGGGCCACATGTGGCAGGCCGTTGCATTCTGTCAGGCCTACAGTCTCAGCACCATACAGTATATTCTCCTGGGGTGACAGGGTAGGTGTGATAGGCGTTCATGCAAATACATTCTATCAGTCTTGATCAGGTGGTGTGGATGCTGGCAGGTGCTACATACAGCTAGGGACACATCTGCATGGGACACCTGCACTTCATGCTGCATTCTTCCACTATTGCCATATACAGGTGAGGTCATACTGTACCCATTCCCCACAGCAGGGATATGACCTGAGAGGTACCTGTGGGTAGTGTTAATATGAGCTGAGTGCATGTGTGCTATGGACACTACTTGCATCTGACACACAGATATGCACGGGACATATCAGTTATGCTGGCATGTTCTGGTACATCAGCTGTTTCCCAATACATCGGTCCTACCTCCTTTGTGATCTGCAGGTGTTCGGGCAGACATCACCGGTATCCCCTACTACAGGAATGGTTACTGTGATGCATACCTGTATGTACAATTCCAAGGGTGTCTCCATTTCACAGTGATACAATATGTACTGTATGTCTGGGGTACTTTCCCTGTGTACTTCCTGTATATCTAGCCCAACAGCCATGCCATGTCAGTCTTTTAGATGGTGACACATATTACCACCATACATTTACAATGGCACTGCAGTTGTGAGGGCTTGTCCCTGTCATCAGCAATAGTGGGCAATGGCCACCAGGTCTTACCTCAACATGCATACATACTGACCACTCTCACCCAATATGGAGCACACACCATCCTAACACACACAGACCTGCATATTGTGCAAATGCTACAACCTATCCTGCTATCTTGGCCACCTCTGGGCATCTCTGCTCCACTTCTATTATACCTGTTCACACATGTTACTAAATTTCTACACAGGATTGGGGGGGCACACCTGACTATTACTATATTTCTACATTGGATTGGGGAAAGAGGCATACCTGTCTGTTTCTACATGTCTACATATGAGTGGGGGGGGGGCACACTTGACTGTTACTACATGTCCACACAGGATTGGGAGGGCACACCTAACTGTTACTACATTTCTACACTGGATTGGGGGTAGGGGCACACCTGACTGTTTCTACATGTCTACATGGGAGTGGGGGAGCACACCTGACTGTTATTACATTGCTATGTAGGATGGGGGGGGCACAAGTGACACTTGTACACATGTGCTATGACTGCACTGGTATGTCACGTACTCCATTTTATTCTGTATTGCTAACTATCATGCTGTCTAGAAGCACACCAGTGTACTACAGATCATGGCTTTGGTTGCCCTACATATTACTGTCTGACATCCTACCCTTTAGAACTGACATCCAACTGCATGCCCTGCTGTGCTCTGTGTGTGTAGGCCAGGGGGGTGGGGTTAACCATAGCCATCATTCTGGGGCCATGGCACAGGTCCTGTTTGGGTTTGTATCCATCTGTTCTGCTGGCCGTGACTATTGTTGGGCATGTGAACCATCCTGACTGGCATGTGTGGGTCATATTGACACACATTTCACTCTGCACATTTCCTGCAGTGGTTTTGTCACCCTGTGTAGTACTGGCTACTATGGTGACTCTAGTATATGTTACAAATGTCAGGGTGCCACTACTACTGTCTTCTGCCGTAACATTCAGCCACCAGATTCCCTTGTATGCTCACATCCATACCATAGCCACAGGTGACAACACATTATACTCCATTTGGCAACTGGTAGGTTGATTGACTTACCTTGTGGGTGTGCCAGACATGCAGATGGTGCTGGAGGTCTGCCTATGTCAGGTGCACATAGTACACTACCTATACATGGTTGAGCCCAGGTGGTGTCATGTTTGGCATCCCTTTTACTGTATATGTGAGTTGGAGAGAGGTGTTATTCCCTGGGACCCTACTATGTCAGTGCATATGCTATGTGTTGCCTCTTTGCCAAGGCCAGGGCATACTGGGCATGCCTCCTTCTGCCTACTGGGGTGGGCTCAGGTTCTTCCTCCACCGGGTCACTCTGTCCCTATGCAGGCCTTGGCATTGGTGGGGGGCTGTGTAAACCTGCCCCATGCTGTTCCTGCTGCAGCTGTTTCCACAGGATCATATTGTGTATCATAGCACATACCATAACGAGTGGGTACATAGCTGCTGAATACTGCAAGGCTCCACTGGATGTGTCCATACACCTGAACCGTGACCTGAGCATCCCAAACACATGCGCTATTATATGTCTGGCCTGTGCATGTGCCTCATTATGGAGTTTTTGTTCAGGTGTGTGTGCATTTCTGATGGGTGTCATCAGCCACGGCTCCAGTGTGTACCCAGCATCCCCCACTAGGTGACCATAGGGGATGTCCCCATTGGCAAATCTCTGGTACAGCTGCGTCAGATGCCATATGTGGGAATCGTCATAGCTTCCAGGGCAGCCAGCACACACATTCATTATAATGCCCTGGGCATCACATACAACCTGGCTGTTGATGGAGGGGATGCCTCTGTGGCTGATGTAGGCTCTACCCCACTCACCGGGTGGTTCTTTGATGCATATGTGCATGCCTTCTATAGCACCCACTACCCCAGGGTATTCTGCTATTTGGTGGAAGAGACGCATACTGGTCAACACCTCATGGGTGTTGAGGAAATATACATGCTCACTGGTATGTGCTGACATGGCATCCAGGAACTGGTGGAATATTCTGGATGCTGATGCCTGTGAGATCCCCCATGATATCCCCAATTGAGCTTTGGGAGGTACCTGTGGCAAGTATACCTAGGCCTACACATACCTTGGTATCCACTGGGATGGGTTCCCCTTGGTCAATTTGGTGTGTCAGGTGTGGCCGGCACAGCTCAGATACTTGTTGTAGGAGGTCTCTGTCCACCCTATAGTGGTCCACTATCTCCAGCTCATGTAGCCCCTGGTAGGTTACCCTGGGTCTGTACACGCTTTTCCGTCTCTTCATTGTGGGTTGTTCAGCAGCATGCACATCCTCACCACCCTCAGCCTCTTGCACATGTTATTCTATGTTACCTGCTGCAGCCCTTCTCATTTTGTAGGTTTGTTTGTTAAAATTTCCCCGCTTGTATACACTGGTGATGTAGAGTGTGGGAAAAAACAGTGGGGAAGGTATTTCATAGTAGTGTTCTTGGCTGGGTTGGGCTGCTGCCTGTGTAATTGGCTGCTTCTGATACATTTCACCTGTCAGATATGCTAGTTCTCCTTGATTACCTTCCTACTGCTGTTTTCCCTTCCCATTGCCCTTTTGTTTGGGCCCGGAGCCATGCCGTGCAAACAGAGTACTCAGATGTGCACAGGGCTGCTGTTTCCTGATTTAACTTCTTTTTTCTTCCTGTAAAACCTGGTGTGCAGTGCGCATACCTGCTTACATTTTGTAAAGAGCACTAGGCAGGTTTAGACACAACCCCTAGCTTAGCTGTGCTAAACTAGGAGCATACCCGAGCCACAGGGCTCCAATCCGCTTACAGTATGCCCAGCCATCCATGATGTCACCTACCTCCTAGTCTTGCACTCAGCTATTCATACTCTTACACTGTTTGGAACCTGCCTCACATGCTGGGGAAAACTGGGATTCACTATCCTTCCCCTCATTTGCATAGGATTGCCTGCTAATGCATAGTTACATGTGTCACACTGTACCTCCCCCCTTAGCAACCACTATTCATTGGCCAGGTTGTCTTTTGCCTGCCATTGACTTGCATGGCAGAATACTGATTTTAGTTAGACTGCTTTTTTTAGGTTTATTTTCTTATTTTCCTACCAATCCCATTTGCACGCTGCTGCCCTATGCTTAAACAGCCGTGATTGGCAGAAATAAAATAAAAGTTGTATTTTGTGCATTTTGCATTGTTTGCAATGCCAATGCCCTTATACTTGGCCATTGGCATGCTTCCTCAATGATATGCAGCCTTTATTTGGTGCTGTCATGTCTCCGTTTTTGATTTTGCAGAACCATACTCAGTTACTAACCGAGTACATTTCTGCAAATTACACTAGTCCTGCATGGCCTGATTCCAGCTTCCTGGATAGCAGATTTACCTCATTTGTATGGTTTTCACCTGCAAATGGGGTAATTTGAATACAGAGGCTGGGATCTTGCAGGACTAGTGCAAGAGCGCTCCTGCACATCAAACGAGCACGTATGTGGATTGCTCGGCTGCCATATTGCCAACATTACCTCTTACACTAATCATGTATGCCGTGCAAGCTTTTGAGAATCCAGGGATTGTATTTATTATTTTAGGAGAGATATTTGGTGTTGTGCTGTTTATGTTGAGTGGTTAGGTCTCTGCAATGTATTTGTTGAGGAGGAAATTATGTCAATATTCGTAGTGGTTTTTAACCAATGATATGTTGAATGTGGCTTTAAATTGAAAATTCACTGGGTATTCTGTTATTCTGAAGAAGTCTTTTGATGAAAGCTTGCTCAATTAAATTTTATTATTTTCTATCAAGTGCGTGATGTGTGGTATTAGTACTGCTCTTCTTTGTAAGAAGTTCTAGTTATTGTGTTCTTTGTCAATAAAGTTTATGGTTATGTAATATTAATAAAGATCATCAAATGTCTTTTGGTGTTGGCATGAGTTATTTAAAGAGGGACGGGACAATATAGGTTTTTATGTTTACCATTTTATTTATACACTGGCCTCAGTGTACTTTCTCCTAGGTTTTCTGTCAACACTTATATAAGTTCTGGGATATTTTCTCACTCATATGAAAGTTTCAATAGCATTTCTGGGACTTTCTTACTTGGTTATGAGCTCCAATTTGAAGTGTGCACCTGCATACTCATGTGAGCCCTCCCAAATTACAGCATACTGACATAAGTTATGTCACACATAGCAGTGAGTATGTAAAGCGTAATCTACCTTTCACTTAAATTATACCTCAGATACCCTGTTAGTTGTCAGCATCTACCATTCCTTAAGGAACTCAGACTACTCTCATGCAGATTACTACTCACTCTGAGCATGCATCTGTGACAGCCGCTATGCCATATTAGGAACCAGTCCTAGACCTCTAGATTTTATTTGCTTAATCTCCAGGACATTTATTTCAAGGAATGCTTGGTGGTAAATATAGCACAGATAATTGTGAAATGACAGTTTTCATGGATATTCCCTTAATGTTTTGAGGAACACTTTGAAAGCAATGCTTTGTATTGCAAGGATGAATTGGACATCACCAGACAATAGGTTCTGTGAAGAAAAAGAGGTCTCTCTAACAGTGTAATCTTGACCTCTAAATATGCTTCCCTCATTCATAATGGTGACTTTTGAAAGTAATATTCACTGAAGTGCATCATAGTTGCCAGACACACACTTGATGATAAGGTCAGTCTTCTCTTTTAAATAAGGCATTTTGACATCTAACGAGCCTTAAGAATATGTCTTACTGTGTTTGTTGAGCTACATTTTGAAATTTATTCCAGCGTTACAGTGTTGATTGAGCCAAGCACTAATATTTCTCACTGCTGCCCCTGTGGGATTAGAAGGCATCTGTATAGATGCTTTCTATAATGGCATTCTAAACCACATGTCCATACATACAATTAGTCAATCCTCATTTTAAAATTTCATACAGATTCTACGCTGAAGTCAATTGAGTCTGTCATGGAGTGGTAATGCTCTTACCATCCCTGGTAAGGCTGTGGTTAACAAACAGACACTACCGATGATGTTCTTATTATCCCTGATAAGGTTGTTATGATTAATGAACAGACACTACCCATAATGCTCTTATCATCCCTGATAAAGTTGTTGTGGTTAATGAACAGGCACCACCCATGATGCTCTTATTAGCCCTGATAAGGTTATTGTGGTTAGCGAACAGACATTACCCATAATGCTTTTACCATCCCTGATAAGGTTGTGGTTAATGAACAGACACTAACTATGGAATTTTGCATGACTTGCCAGTAGGATGGGTTATTATCAGTTTTTGTCTCCTTTCATTCTGATGCACCTTATAGTCATATCTGTGGGAGCCACATAGAGAAGACAGACAAATGTATTTTCCTTCAGTTTTTCAGTTGGTGAAGCTTGTGACAGAATTCCTACTACCATAGCTTTCACAGTTTAACATATCAAAGGCACATAAGAAGACTGCATGCTATGGAGACTTTATCTGAAAGCTTATCAGTGATTGTAGTTAGCATGTGAGAATCTTTTAACAATTTACTGATATAATGACAGGATGGGAGGAGGTCTAGGAGAATGCTACTCCTAGTATTGTGCATGGGTTTGCCCACCTACCATTTGCTCTCTATTAAGCTGTAGTTTAGAAAAGAGAATTCTCTCTTGTGAGATATTCAGTAATCTGTTTTATTTTTTTCATCACGTTTATTCATATCAAGATTGTTGTCCGTCTGATACCTTGTTCAGGTTATTTTGTATTTATTCCTTTAAAACTTACAGATGGATGGGGCACACCAGACTTTCACGTGACTGAGTTAGAAATGTTATAATATTTATTAATGCTGAGTGACTATTTCTTAGCCCAAATGGGGGGTATGTGGTGCAGTATTGGCAGACATAGGATTTGTCATTATTAGCTGGATGCCACCATGGCTGTGAGACCTTGATGATTACAGATCTGACTTACCGTTGGATCACAACTTAGCATTTCCCACTTATGTTGAAACCCCATAACAAAAGGTACTGGCTTGATTAAAAGTAGCTTGCAAAGTTGCCTACCTACTTACTAAGGAAAGTAGGCCAGCGAGTGCCATTAATGTGCTCCCGCCACCCTTGGCATAATCTCTACCAGTTATTGCAATACTTTACTCACAACTCAGCCATACTGTGAAAGAGTGAAAACAAATGCCTACCCAGTCCTCGGATTTGTTCAACTAAGTCAGAGCTCAGAATACCACTGTACAAGTATAAAGAATGTCACCTGGCTACTAATTACAGCCAGAACAATGTTTCCATTAAACACACAGACATTTAGACTGATGCATGACAATTACTGCTCTTCATTAAATAACAAGCTGTGCTCAGGAGTAGCTCCTACACAGTACAAATTGGCCAGTACAATACATTAGAGAATTTTATTTACTGTCACTAGCTGAGCAGCCCTTCTCAAAAACTGGCCTCAAAAAAGACATCTAAGCAATTTGATATGCAAACAATTTGGACAAATTAAAAAAAAAATCTCCTTAAAATTCCCCTAGTGGTAGGCTGCTCTGCAGTGCAGATGGATAAAGTCCTGACTTCATAGCAGGAGACTGGAGTTCAAAGAGCGGCTCGTGAACCTGTAGTAGCTGGCAAGGGATGATGGGATTGAACAGCTTCTGCCTGCCTACCAATGCTGGAGAGGAAGGAAGTGGCTTAAGCTCACCACATGACACTTAACGGGAGTGGCTCAGTCCATGACACTCATTGGGAGCACTAGGTATCTGGACTATGGAGTTCATATCTGTTGAGCCCACACTGTTGAGTGCATGCCACACTGAGAGCTAATGGGAAACTTCAGAGGGCAGTTATGTTGGAAGAGCGTTCATGGCAGAAGGGACTGCTTCAACAGGCTCAGGGTTTTATACCCTGCAGTGACAACTTTTCTTGGTCCTGCAGGGTTGATTGCCCTGTAGGACCAGACAAACTGGCATGCACTCCATCACACAACATTCACCGCAGGTAGCTTAGCTCATAAGGGATATCCAGCCAGGAACAAATGGGATGTAGAGTTCTCAGCTGTCCAGGACCATGGAATAAATGGACTGATCAGGGGCAGGTAGAAGAGACATTGGGTTTGGTCCTGCAGGGATGCAAAAAAAAAAGATACCTGTTAGAAGAAAGTAAATGCACATGCTCTGACATGCCTTGAGAAAATCAAGGAGCATAAAATAATCTCACTAATGCCATTTGTTTGTGACTAATCTTGTCTGAAGAAAGCTTTATCGCAATATGGAAGGAGATATACAGTTCAAAGAATGATCACAGTAAAAATGTAAATGACACTGCATAATTTGAAGGCTATGACATATGTAATATTAAATGTTTCGTGACACTGTGTACAGTCTGTGTCATGTGCTCTGTATAACTCCGCTAAACTATTTTACAAACTTGTGAAATAGATTTCAGTTATTCAGCATGCTCTGTGTACAGCAAGTTGAAATGCATTTCATTTAGCACTGTTATGGCATATTTCATGTTCCTTGTTGTGACACCCCTGCACTGGCCCAGTAATTAAGGATCCTCAATCCTCATCACTAACACGAGTGAGGGACATGCACACTGGGAGGATGACAAGTACACACACAGTAAAATACAATTTTCCTTAAGAGCACACAGAGGTCACAGTCAATCTGGGGCTGATTTCTCCCTCTCTCACCATATCCCCAATAAGACACCCCACTGGGCACAGCTATAGGGTTAAGATGTCAGCCGAGTGGTCAAGCCAAAACCTCCAGCACCCTCTCTGTCCAACAAGTGCTTTGTGTCCCTGCTCAAGTAGCTGACATACACACACACACACACACACACACACACACACACACACACACACACACACACACACACACACACACACACACTTTGAGATTTGATCTATATACAAACACACGGACACTCCTGGGGAAGGCTGGCACAGATTCACTAGCTATGCCCCGCTATGCCCAGACTGTAAGGTAGAAATCACTGCCACCAACCACCCTTTATCAGCTACTTAAGGTCCTTCCCAAAGAGTGACCAATTCTACTGTATAATGTTACTATTATACAAATGGTAAGTGTGACCAACAGCAAGGCTATTTAAGAGTAGCCTATACAGTATCACCAAATACATGCAAGTACTCTAAGAGCTTAAATATCTCTAAACAAATTCAGCCACAATTAAAAGGTTTAAATATATTTAATAATAAATAATAAAAGCACAAGACAATACTCATTAACTCAACACAGTGACAATAGAGTTCGGAATCACAGAAAATGTTTTAAAACAGCATTGCAGAACAGTGTCACATGAATACAGAAATTATCTAGACTACTCTTGCTATATTCCTATCTATCTCTAAGAGATACTATGCCCTAAATGTCTTACTTACAGAGCCAGGCAGATATAGATGAGAATGCTGAAGAGATATTTACAGGTTCAGAACAAAATACAAAATGTTCTGACTTTTTCTCTGAGATAGTTCTTAAATTAATAATACACATTACTGCTGGGTTAGCTAAACAGACACCAACAGAATTTAACATGTTTCTGTCAAAAAAATACTTATCTCTCAGATGTACAGTTGCTAGGGAGTCACAGAGCAATATAAAATCACTTTACATGTGAAACCCAGTAATTATCTTTGTCTTAAGACAATAGAAAGAAACTCTAGCTGTAGACATTCTGTCTCTTAGCTGAGATAACCTAACTTTATACACAACATAAAACTATTTACTTATTTTCTTAGAGTTTGCAAGTTAACTCTATATATTCCATCCTCTACCATCAACACATACATTTACATAGGCATGTAGTTTATACATCATGTGTACTCTTTTCCAGCAGGGTGCATTGTGGTTACAATCTTGAAGCTCTGTACAGAACATATAGTTGTCTTACATTTCTAAAGCAAATACAAATCATATTACTATTCACAAATGACATAGAATTATTTACAAAGTTCTACCTGTCTGGCTGGCAGTCTTCACATTTGTATGTGATTGTTAAAAATGTTGAGGCAAAAAGTCCTTGGTCACGACAGTAAGGGGACCTCAAACTAGTGCCCAAATATAAAGTAAAATAAAGAAACTGTTTTTCCAGCCTTTAACACTTGAAGAAATAGTATAACATTTCTTTATGTTAGTCCTTCTTGCCCTGTTGGGTTAATGTAGGGAATATTATACAGCTGCCTAGCCTAATAATGAGCAGTTGTTTATTACAAATTGGCATAATGCATTCCACTGTTTAATAGTAATGAATATATAATATTAGAATCAGAATAACAACTACTATTTGCAGAAATAGATTGCATTTGTATTATTAACAGGTAAAACAATGGCTATAAAATATCAGTCAGTAAATAAATAGGGATGGATTGAAGTGCATATAAAATTATTTCTTATATTTATTTCTAAAGATTAGTGTTTCTGCAATGTTATTTCTTACATTTATAATTTAAACTATATGTCATATTTTTGGTGCAATATTGATACAGAAATTAATGACTTCAGTTTTTGCTTTCAAAAATGAAAAATAATGGGCTAATCTGACATCTCTGATTACGTCTCTTCTGACATTGGCAAGATGGCACAAACTACTTAGTATGACTAAATCTGCTTGTGTATGCCAGACTTTACTGAATGGTCTCACCCATTGTGAGGTTGGTCATCCATAAAAACTCTCCACTAGCCACTTGTCAGTTTCATTATTATAAGTCTAAACTAATGGTGATGAAAGGATTAGAATCTCCAGTGTTACTCTCAGTATAAATGCTTACTTTATATGTGACAAATAATGCTGCTTTCATCATGGCGTGATAAATAGTTTTAAGGCTAATATTTTTTGGTCATACGAAGTTGCTCAAAGTGAAATTTTTAATAAACTTCACTACACTGGATACAAATGTTGAATGACTTTCATTAAAAGGCAAACATTACTTACAGTAGTATATAAAGGTAAAAAGAGTAATTTGTGGCCATCATCATTGATGAAAGGGAGGTATGTCTGTCTGTTTCAAAATGGAGAACACACATTTAATTGGGATACATCTGTGTCAATCTTAGCTAGGCCACTTACCATTGGAATATTGAGAGGACCAATCATTTCTGAGACAGCCATAGATGGTGTAGAGCTGGAATCTCCAACAATTGCTGGAATATGTTTTGTCTCCTTGCACAGTGCAGCAGACAGTGTGCCCCGTGTTGTACTAAGCATTGTAATAGTTGCACGCAGTGATGTAAGGGGTGCATCACATGAATCATAAATCTTGTAACCTAAGGTGAAGTTTGGACGTAAATTGTTTTCATTTACTTCTTTTATTGCAAATCTCATAACCTGGATCCAGCGAAAGGCTCTGAAATAAAAACTACAAATAAAATTAAAGTCAGAAAATAATCCAGAATCTTTAATACATGGTCTGATACTTTTAGGTTCTTGTAAATAAAAAAATAATTAACAAGTAAATGTTGTACAAAAGTCCATAAAAAGACTCTACTATTGTTTATGTTCTTTGCCCCTACTGACTGTCAGTCATTAGCCTACTCCCATCCACTCAGCCTATTCATTCTCAATAACCAGAATCAAGGATGACTGGGGGAGGTGAGTTGTCATTTAGACAGTCATGAGGGGTGGTTCTATTTTTCTTTTTTTTTTTTCTTTTCACTTAGTTTTATATCCCTCGCCCCTCCCATGGAGCACTCAGCTTAGACAATAAAAGGAGGATATGCAGTGGGCTGTTGATTAAGTTGTCCATCTCTTCCCCAAAGGTAATGCTAGCAAGTAGCCCCAGCCCCTTGCCTCAAACATAGGAAATGGATTCCCCAGATGCAGCTTGAGAAATTACACTTCCCTGTATGCTTCTGATTGTCCACTGTCCTTTCCACCAACAAGAAGAGGCAAGCGAACCACACCTCTTCACTCCACCCCTTCCCTGCCTGTGTCCTCCAATGTCTGGGTCACTCATTGAACCTTAACACAAAGTCACAATTAAAATAACTATTTTAATAAAAGAAACTGATGTTCAGCAAACAAACTGTTTATTTCGAAAACACCTTCACAAACAGCCAGCAAAAGCTTCCACTATGAATGTTGTTTGCTGAGGCACTTGGAAAATCAATTAGTTTCTCTCCAGAATGTCTGCTTCTTTTGTGAACACCACTAATAGAACTCTGGTCACCTCGGTTACAGTCAGATGTGCATACGTCGGTGCTACATCACCAGGCATACTCTAATTACCTGGGTTACAGTCAGGTGTGCATGCCTCTATGGACATCACCAGGCATACTCTGGTCACCTGGGTTATAGTCAGGTGTGCATGCCTCTGTGCCACATCACCAGGTATTCTCCAAATTTTGAGAAAGCCTGATTGGGTAAGACTTACTTTTTAAACTCACTGAGCCAGGAAAGATGATTCAGATCTATACCAAGTACCCAAATAAATAAATAAATAAATAAATAAATAAATAAATAAATCTTATAGATGATGCACTAATTCCCTCATTAATATTCATAAAGTGAATGCTACAGAGGCATTTGTTTATAGCTTTCATGAAAGCAGTATTCTGCAGAACTGAAGAGAATAAGAAAGAATGATTTAGATGACCCTGCTGTTTTTTTTTATATTTGTTTTACCTTCTACTGCTTACCTAGAGCAAGCTTTAACTGTTTTCATAGTTATTTACTGCATTTTTTATTATCTGCACTTAAAAGTACATTTTAGTCGAAATTAGTGTAATTCAAGTCGAAAAGTGTTTGTTTACTGTTTAATTTAATTGTTTGGCTGCCCACTAAAGTGTGCTAGCCTGTACTACTGACTTATTGCCTTTTGTGCATTTAGCACGGAGTTGTCACTAGAGCACCATGGGGCAGCACCAGTTAAACAAGGTTAAACTCTTTCTGGCTCCGTAAAGTCTGCTCTTCATTTTTTCTCTTAGAACTGCTCTACTTGTAATCTAAACAGTCTATTCTCTATCTGTAAAGCTCAGCACTTGTTCCTAAAGCATTTTTTTAGTCAGGTAAAGCACTTCTATATTATACAAAGTACTTCACTAGCTTAAAACCCCCTTGATTACCCACTTCCCTATAGGTCCTTTCTGACTCAGTTACACAGCAAACTTTTTCATTTCTTCTAGCATGTCAAAGGGTCAGTTGCTAGCGTCCTCTCCTGCTCAGCTGGTGAATCTGGGAATATTGAGGCAATGTTACAGTTGCCTCATGTACACAGACAACCCTCTCCTCCTCCCACAAAACACAAATACATGCGAGAGATGCAACTATATAGCCAAACTGGAGGCTGAGCTCTCTCAACTCAGGACTGGCAAAACCAGACAGGAGGAGATGGTAACCACACACACCATAAACCCAGTCTCACATAGAACTATCACAACTACAAATCAAACACACAAACACACAAAGACATACTCGGAGGCACTGATCAAAAATCTACCAAAACAGCAGAGGCCTCCAAAGCAGACACCCAAACAACTGCCACCTAGATCACAAAGTCAGTGTGCAAATCAGTCACAGCCCTTAAGGCCAAACACAATGCCAGACACACTTGTCATAGGTGACTCCATAGTCAGACACACTGACGTCCCACTCACCAGACTGAACAAGGAGAGGGTCACAGTAAGCTGCCTGTCGGGTGCTAGAATCCGCCACATAACACAAGCACTCAGGTCACTCCACAGCAAGTACAAGTATGACTCAGTCATTGTCCATGCCGGTGTGAATGACCTGAGACATACCTCCCTGGACTACATGAAAAGAGACATAAAGGAGCTCTCAGATTATGTAGCCCAGGCTGGTATGACCCTGACCCTGAGCAGTATCCTACCTTCACCAAGAATGATGCCACAATATAGAGACAAAATGATCAGTTTTAATAATTGGCTTAATTTCTGGTGTCATTCTAAGGGATCCAATGTCTGTCTGCCTGGAATGACATGCTTGACAAGCCACGCTGCTTCACAAGGGACGGCTTGCACCTGTCACCCCTGGGTTTCCGGATATTGGCAAAGGCTCTTGCCACCCCCATAGTGCCTTTTTTAGACAAGGCTCAAATTCTAAACCCTCCGCCCTAGAAAACAATAATGGAAAAAAACTAAGGGTAATGCTGCTCAATGCCAGAAGTCTAAATCTCAAGATGCACGCCCTCGAAGCCCTCCTCAGTATGGAGAACATCGATGTCTGTGCTGTGACTGAAACCTGGTTCAAGGCTCCTGAGAGCACCCCGGCACTATCAGGTTTTACCTCATATCATGCTCTGGCCCCAAAACCCGGACGGTACCACAAAAGGAGGGGTGTATCCATATTCATCAAGGATACCCACAGCTCCAGGCTGGTGGCAACTCACGAAGCATCAGAGACCATTCAGGTGCAATTAACCATAGGCAAACTGCTCTACAGTTTGTAGCATGTTACAGGCCACCCTCTCAAACTCAGGAACCCCACACAGCCTTCCTGAAGACACTGGAGAGTATAAATGTCTCTCCAAACACCATCATATTGGGTGACTTCAACTACCCAAACATAGACTGGGAACATTACTCAAGCCCTAATACCCTAGCCCAAAGGTTCCTGGAGTTCATAAACTCAAATGCTATGGAACAACTTGTCACCATTCCCACAAGAGGAGAAAATATACTAGACCTGATCATCACAAACATGGGGACAAAATGCTCCACACTGGAAGTATATCCCTCATTGGTGAGATCAGACCATAAACTAATCTCACTGGAGATCCACATCCCGCCCCCCCCCCCAACAAAAAAGACCACAGTGAAGAACTTCTCAAAAGCCAACTTCACACTTCTTAAGACTGGTGTGGTATCCTTCAAGGCCCCTGAGCCATTGGAAACCACAACCCACGCTGCTGAATCCCTTACAAATGTTTTCTACAAGCACCTCCAGGATTGCATGGATCAAGCAATCCCAAATAAAATCAAGACCCTTTCCAACAAAGGCAAGCGCCCGATCTGGTGGACCCCAGCCATAAACAAACTTTACAACAAGAGGAGAAAGCTACTACAAGATAGAGCAAAATCCCTAAAAGGGAAGACATCTCTGATCAATACTAGTAAAAACTATGATCACTCATAAAATCATCCAAGGCCAACTTTGAGAGAAAAATCGCCAAGGACTCAAAAGACAATCATAAGGCCTTCTTTAGCTATGTTAGAAATCTGGGTGGAAACTCCCAGATATGCTCAGAATTAGTCCAAAATTATACAAAAATCACTGAACCCACAGACATTGCAAACATACTGGCAGACAGGTGCAGTGAAAATTTCTCCCCCAAAAGGAGAAATATCTATCCCAGCAGAGTGTAGCCTCCCAATCATCTCAAATGCCCAGGTGAGAGCTGCTCTCTCTAAAGCTAAAAACACAGCATCAATGGGACTGGATGGTATCCCCGGCTGTGTGCTACACAAACTCAATGAGGAACTAAACCCACACATAAGGCTGCTGTTTAATCTTAGCCTTACCACAGGATACGTACCCAAAGAGTGGCGTACGGCAACTGTGGTCCCACTCTACAAAGGCGGTGCTTCTACGGACCCTGGTAATTACTGCCCCATAAGCTTAACAAGCCTGGTCTGCAAAGCTATGGAGAGGATCATAATGGAACTCATAAATAAAGACATAGGGGACCTACAGACATTGGATCCTACCCAATTCGGCTTTGTCAAGGGCAGATCATGCCTCTTGAACTTGCTACACAAACTCAATGAGGAACTAAACCCACACATAAGGCTGCTGTTTAATCTTAGCCTTACCACAGGATACGTACCCAAAGAGTGGCATACGGCAACTGTGGTCCCACTCCACAAAGGCGGTGCTTCTACGGACCCTGGTAATTACCGCCCCATAAGCTTAACAAGCCTGGTCTGCAAAGCTATGGAGAGGATCATAATGGAACTCATAAATAAAGACATAGGGGACCTACAGACATTGGATCCTACCCAATTCGGCTTTGTCAAGGGCAGATCATGCCTCTTGAACTTGGTCGACTTTTTGAAACAGTCACCAAGGCCATTGATGAGGGTAAGGCAGTTCACACAGCCTACCTTGACCTTGCAAAAGCTTTCACACAATACCCCACTCGGTATCATAGAAAAGCTCACCAGCTTAAATGTAAACCCATATGTCACAAGATGGGTTGCAAACTGGCTCAAGGACAGAACCCACAGGGTTAGAGTTGCTGGTGCCATGTCAGACTCCAAGCCGGTCACAAGCGGTGTCCCACAGGGCTCAGTCCTGGGCCCCCTCTTGTTTGGCATCTACTTTTCAGAAGTGCAGGCAAACATAGGAGGATTGTGGCTGACAAAGTTTGCAGATGACTGCAAACTGGGCGCCATAGTTGAAAATCCATCAGACACAGATATCCTTCAGAGAGGTCTCATAGAAACAGATAACTGGTGCCAGAGCCATGGCCTTAAGCTAAACACCAAAAAATGTATAGTCATACCCTTTGGTAAAAACAAGGTAACCCCAAGTTACCACATAGGTGGCAATCCATTAAGCACAGAAGAGGTTATCAGAACTTTTCTTTTGACACTCACATTGCCAAAGTGGTTAGGAGGACCTTATACATTGCCCACCTGATTATGAAGGGATTCACATCCAGATCAAGGGAGGTCATTGTTCCCCTGTACTCTTCACTTATCAGACCAATGATTGAGTACAATGCCCCATTCGGAATGTATCTTACCCGACACCTGCAGCAATTGGAAAGACCCCAAAAGTTCCTCACCAAAAGGATAAAGGGGCTCAAAAATATGCCATATGCTGCCTGACTGAAGAAACTCCAGCTCTATTCAGTCGCATACCGTCTGCTCAGAGGTGACCTGTGCCTGACATACAAGGCCATGTCCAACCCGGAATTAATGGACATGCTCCACCTCAAAAAATCCAAATCCACCAGAGCCACAAGAGCAAGGGACTTAAACCTCAACACGGATATAAATAGGACATGCTGGAGGGACAGATTCATCACCCAGAGACTCCCTATACTGTGGAACAGAATCCCAGTCCATGTGAGACAGAGCACATCGCTGGCTCTGTTCAAGAGGAATCTTGACCAGTGGATGGGAGATCGTAGGTTTACCCCGGGGATCATCTCTGTATCACTGCTGGACAGAGGCATGGCAAACTAATGGGTATAGTATTCTTCAACCTAAGGGGTGGTGAAAGCCACACAACTCTGGCTAGGCTTATAAATGCCCTATGGCAGATAGCCTAGTATGAACCTATGAACCTATGAACCTACAAACAGAAAGAGGACTTTCTCTTCATGCCCAATGCACTCTGTATTATTTTATATATATATATATATATATATATATATATATATATATATATATATATATATATATTGAGTTTGTCAACATTAATAATAAAATGGTTAGTATTAAGCAGTTTTACATGTACTGCTGGAACAGGCAGCTGCTGTTGTGTGCATTCCAAATAGTGCAATGCGCAAACTGATTGGAATTGCCAAAATAGGATCAGTGTGTGATCTTAAAAATGCAACATGCTTAGTTCTATGGTTTCAGGAGCATACAATTTTAATATTAATGCATGCACATTTTGTGTGTTATATGCTTCATGTAGTGGTGATAATGAAATGTTTTCTCAATGCCTTGGAAGCGAAGATAACTTTTACATACAGCACATTAAATCTCAGTGGCATATATGCATATTTGAGCTGGCATCTCTTAATTGCATAAAATATTTACAATAAGGAAATTTTATGTAACAGTTTTTCATATTTATTCATATATTGTCTTACTGTCAGCAGTCCAATGCCTGCTTACAGATATATTAATAAATTATTTATTTGTAATGGACTTTATATACTTCATGAATTATTAGTTATTCCAGTGGCTAGTTGTCATGGATACTACTGATATATTTAAGCAAATTAATTTGTGCTATTAACCTTTCTGTCATCTTGAAGGCATTTAGTCAAGACGCCAAGTACTAATCTACTTCTTTCGGCTGCTCCCGTTGGGGGTTACCACAGCAGATCAACTGTTTCCATTTCTTCCTGTCCTCTGCATCTTGCTCTGTCACACCAACCACCTGCATGTCCTCTCTCACCACATCCATAAACCTTATCTTAGGCCTCCCTCTTTTCCTTAGCATCTTTTTCCCATTATACTCTGCATCCCTCCTCAGCACATGTCCAAACCAACATAATCTTGCCTCTCTGGCTTTGTCTCCAAACCTTCCAACTTGGGCTGAGCCTCTAATATACTTATTCCTAATCCTGTCCATCCTCGTTGCACCCAGTGCAAATCTTAACGTCTTCAGCTCTGCCATGTCAAGCTCTGACTCCTGCATTTTTGTTAATGCCACTGTCTCCAACCCATATAACATAGCTGGTCTCACTACCCTCTTGTAGACCTTCCCTTTCACTCTTACTGGTACTCGTCTGTCACAAATCACTCCTGACACTCTTCTCCACCCACTCCATCCTGCCTGTACTCTCTTCTTCACCTCTCTTCCACACTCACCATTACTCTGAACTGTTGATCCCAAGTATTTATATTCATCCACCTTCGCCACCTCTACTCCTTGAATCCTCACCATTCCTCTATCCTCCCTCTCATTCACTCACATATATTCTGTCTTAGTCCTGCTGACCTTCATTCCTCTTCTCGCTAGAGCATATCTCCATCTCTCCAGGGTCTCCTCCAACTGTTCCCTACTCTCACTACAGATCACAATGTCATCTGCAAACATCATAGTCCACGGGGACTCTTGTCTGATCTCGTCTGTCAATCTGTCCATCACCATTGCAAATAAGAAAGGGCTCAGAGCTGATCCTTGATGTAATCCCACCTCCACCTTAAATGCATCCGTCACTCCCACCGCAGACCTCACCGCTGTCACACTACCCTTGTACATATCCTGTACCACTCTTACATACTTCTCTGACACTCCCGACTTCCTCATACAATACCACAACTCCTCTCTAGGCACCCTGTCATATGCTTTCTCTAAATCCACAAAGACACAATGCAGCTCCTTATGACCTTCTCTGTACTTCTTCATCAACACTCTCAGAGCAAACATCGCATCTGTAGTGCTCTTTCCTGGCATGAAACCATACTGCTGATCACTAGTCATCACCTCCCTTTTTAACCTAGCTTCCACTACTCTTTCCATAACTTCATGCTGTGACTGATCAGTTCAATCCCCCTGTAGTTACTACAGCTCTGCACATCACCCTTATTCTTAAAAATCGGTACCAAAACACTGTTTCTCCATTCCTCAGGCATCCTCTCACTTTCCAATATTTCATTAAAGAATCTAGTTAAAAACTCCACTGCCATTTCACCTAAACACCTCCATGCTTCCTCAGGTATGTCATCTGGACCAACAGCCTTTCCATTCTTCATCCTCTTCATAGCTATCCTTACTTCCTCCTTGCTAATCCACTGCACTTCATGATTCACTATCCACACATCATCCAACCTTCTCTCCCTCTCATTCTCTTCATTCATCAACCCCTCAAAGTACTCTTTCCATCTGCTCAACACACTCTCCTCACTTGTGAGTACATTTCCCTCATTATCCTTTATCACCCTTACCTGCTGCACATCTTTACTAGCTCGGTCCCTCTGTCTAGCCAATCGGTACAGGTTCTTTTCTCCCTCCTTAGTGTCCAACCTTTTATACAACTCGTCATACGCCTTATTCTTAGCCTTCGCCACCTCTCTCTTTGCCATGCACCTCATCTCCTTATACTCTTGTCTACTTTCTTCATCTCTCTGACAATCCCACTTCTTCTTCACCAACCTCTTTCTCTGTATACTCTCCTGTACTTCTTCATTCCACCACCATGTCTCCTTGTTGTCCTTCTTCTTTCCAGATGTCACACCAAGCACCTTTCTAGCCATCTCTCTTACTAGCTCAGCTGTAGTTACCCAGCTATTCAGTAACTCTTCACTGCCACCCAGTGCCTGTCTTAACTCTTCCCTGAACCCCACCTCACAATCACCCTTTTTCAATTTCCACCATTTGATCCTTGGTGCTGCCCTCACACTCATCCTCCTCTTCTTGATCACCAGTGTCATCCTACAAACCACCATCCTATGCTGCCCAACTACATTTTCCCCTGCCACCACTTTACAGTCTCCAATCTCCTTCAGACTGGCCCTTCTACATAAGATATAGTCCACCTGTGTGCATCTTCCTCCACTCTTGTATGTCACCCTATGCTCCTCCCTCTTGTTAAAATACGTATTCATCACAGCCATGTCCATCCTTTTCACAAAATCCACTACCATCTGGCCTTCTGCATTTCTTTGCTTAACACCATACCTACCCATCACTTCCTCATCCCCTCTGTTCCCTTCACCAGCATGCCCATTGAAATCTGCTCCAATCACCAGTCTCTCACCCTTGGGTACAGTCATCACCACTTCATCCAGCTCACTCCAAAATTTTTCTTTCTCATCCATCGCACACCCAACTTGTGGAGCATATGCACTAACAACATTCATCATTACACCATCAATTTCCAGCTTCATAAACATCACTCTATCCGACACTCTTTTCACCTCCAAAACACTCTTAGCATACTGTTCCTTCAGAATAATGCCTACTCCATTTCTACTCCCATCCACACCATGATAAAACAATTTGAAACCACCTCCGATACACCTAATCTTGCTCCCCTTGCATCTGGTCTCTTGCACACAGAATATACCAACCTTCCTTTGGTCCATCATATCAGCTAGCTCTCTCCCTATACCAGTCATACTGCCAACATTCAAAGTTCCGACCCTCACTATCACAGTCCTAGCCTTTACATGCCTTCGGGCATGCCTTCCCCCTCTTCTCCTCTTTCTGCCAACAGTAGCCCAATTTCTGCCAGCACCCTGTTGACCAACAGTACTGGCGGCGGTCATTGTTAACGTGGGCCTCGACCGATCCGTTATGTATTTCTGTACTGTTTTCTGCATGTATGATTTGGCAAAATTTTACACTGGATGCCCTTCCTGACACAACCCTCCACATTTATCCGGGCTTGGGACCGGCACAAAGAAATGCACTGGCTTGTGCATCCCCAGTGGCTGGTACTAATAATTTATAATAAATATTTTTGTTTTAGTTAAAGGAGTATTTTTGTTTTTTTAGTTTGTGTCAATCATACCTTTACTCTTATCCCTTTAATTCAGATGTTTATCATAAAGTAGAGGGCACAATAAAATATGTTTATCATATTAACAACCCTTAGTTTTTCCCTTTGTGAGATATTCCATCTTTTCCTTTGTCTTTTCACCCAGCTCTTCTTCTTCAGCAATAAGTCAAAGTTTTCCACCCACATTTCTGTGTGTGAGGGATGAAATGTACATTTTTTTAGAAATCTGCTTTCACATCAAAATTTCATCATTTTACAGTGCATTTTACTCCAGGAAGACCTCCAGTACAAAAATTGTACTTATCTAATAGCATAATTTTAATAACTGGCTTGAGATCAAATCCTACCACCTACCCCACCCGCTCCCTTTCATAGAGCTACCCTAAGTCCTGGTTTACCTTGCTATTATGTTATTCAGAGCTGCGGCTTGTACTTTGGTACAAACTCTTTGTATAACCTTATAATCCTCTACCAAATCCAGTCATAATTTAATGATCAAGTCTACTATTAATCTGTTACACTGTGGATTCTTAAATTTTAGACCTTTGAAGACTCCTCTTGTGCCAAAAAAAAAAAAGATCAGAGATTTTGTGTTTACTTCAACACAACATTCAGTATTCTTAAAATTTAGTATTTGGAAGACATAAGACAGCAATTCTGTTGCCTGTAACTTCTAAAAAGGGCTTTTCAGTTTTAGGTTATGCTTTGTGTGTAATGAGCCCTAAACCACATTCCATTTGGATAGAGTACCTTACCTGTAAATCTGTTGTTTATAATAAAAGTCTTGGTTGGTACAACACTGAATTCAGACATTCCTTTATTCTATCATAACCATAAATTCTGTGTTTTCCAGGCTTCGTCTTAACAGATAAGCTGTTCACTAACATTACTAGTGTTTTGGTAACTGGGATATCTGATTGCACAAGGCCAGTTTTCTTTTTCTTCTTTTTTGGCTCCCTCACAGCTTTCCATCATCTGCTCCCAGGATCCTTCATCTTCCACTGGGTCTACTGACCCCACCTTAGCCACCCCCAGAATAACTCTGACCCATGGTCAGGGCCAGTGATTAAATAAAGACATCTTGGGACAGTGTCATACTACTGGTGAAGGAGTGTTTTCTTCTTTAAAGCCTAATACCTGCCTCCATGTGCATCTAAGGTAATGGTGTTCATGGGGTTTGCAACATATCAAACATGTGTCGTGTATGGCTCAGCAAAAGGCCAGCCCCACCACAGGTCTGCAGCCTCCACCAGGCATCAACAGCAGAAATATCCCTGAGCATGTGACCCCCCCCCCCCCATTAATGTATGGGCATGCCCATGCTTTTTGCCTGAAGCATCCAGCACCTAAGCTGCTAATTAAACTTGTGTCAACTAGGCTGTAGTCAGTGCTTGTGCTTTATCCCTTTATGCCACCTGCATAGGCTGAAGCAAGGCCTATTTTTAGGGGAGGCCTAGGAGAAAAGTTCCATGAATTAAGAATATATACTACACGCATACTAGAAGATAACAAGAGATAATATGCACATTGTTATACAACAACCAGTACTTTCCTCTGTCTGCACATTATAAAGGAAGTTACAGAGCCAGGTATAATACAAATGGCAGTCACTCCCAGCTGTGTTTAGTCCTAGAATTAGAATATACACAATACACTAATGAGCAATAATTATTCAGTTATGCAAAAGCATGTACTACATGAAAATAGCAAATTTTTGTTAACAGCAATAACAACCTAATGCTCTGCTTCATTTGCATAGTTTTACACTAATAAACTGAATGAAAATAATCTGCCAACATATATAAAATGTTCCTTATATATATATATATATATATATATATATATATATATATAGATATATATATATATATATATATATATATATATATATATGTGTGTGTGTGTGTGTGTGTGTGTGTGAGAAAGAAAAATTTTGGAGTGAGTTGGATGAAGTGGTGATGACTGTACCCAAGGGTGAGAGAGTGGTGATTGGAGCAGATTTCAACGGGCATGTTGGTGAAGGGAACAGAGGGGATGAGGAAGTGATGGGTAGGTATGGTGTTAAAGAAAGGAATGCAGAAGGTCAGATAGTAGTAGATTTTGCGAAAAGGATGGACATGGCTGTGGTGAATACATATTTTAACAAGATGGAGGAGCATAGGGTGACATACAAGAGTGGAGGAAGATGCACACAGGTGGATTATATCTTATGTAGGAGGGCCAGTTTGAAGGAGATTGGAGACTGTAAAGTGGTGACCGGAGAAAGTGTAGTTAGGCAACATAGGATGGTGGTTTGTAGGATGACGTTGGTTATCAAGAAGAAGAGGAGGAGTGTGAGGGCAGCACCAAGGATCAAGTGGTGGAAATTGAAAAAGGGTAATTGTGAGGTGGAGTTCAGGGAAGAGTTAAGACAGGCTCTGGGTGGCAGTGAAGAGTTACCAAATAGCTGGGTAACTACAGCAGAGCTAGTAAGGGAGATGGCTAGAAAGGTGCTTGGTATGACATCTGGACAGAGGAAGGATGACAAGGAGACATGGTGGTGGAATGAGGAATTAGAGGAGAGTATACAGAGAGAGGGTGGCAAAGAAGAAGTGGGATTGTCAGATAGGTGAAGAAAGCAGGCAGGAGTATAAGGAGATGAGGTGCATGGCAAAGAGAGAGGTGGTGAAGGCTAAGAATAAGGCATATGAAAAATTGTATGAAAGGTTGGACACTAATGAGGGAGAAAAGGACCTTTACCGATTGGCTAGACAGAGGGACGGAGCTAGTAAAGATGTGCAGCTGGTAAAGGTGATAAAGGATAAGGAGGGAAATATACTTACATGTGAGGAGAGTGTGTTGAGTAGATGGAAGGAATACTTTGAGGGGTTGATGAATGAAGAGAATGAGAGGAAGAGAAGGTTGGATGATGTGCGGATAGTGAATCATAAAGTACAATGGATTGGCAAGGAGGAAGTAAGGATAGCTATGAAGAGGATGAAGAATGGAAAGGCTGTTGGTTCAGATGACATACCTGTGGAAGCATGGAGGTGTTTAGGTGAAATGGCAGTGGAGTTTTTAACCAGATTGTTTAATGAAATTTTGGAAAGTGAGAGAATGCCTGAGAAATGGAGAAAAAGTGTTTTGGTACCAATTTTTAAGAATAAGGGTGATGTGCAGAGCTTTAGTAACTACAGAGGGATTAAAGTAATCCGTCACAGCATGAAGTTATGGTAAAGAGTAGTGAAAACTAGGTTAAGAAGGGACGTGATGATTAGTGATCAGCAGTATGGTTTCATGCCGGGAAAGAGCACTACAGATGCAATGTTTGCTCTGAGAGTGTTGATGGAGAAGTACAGAGAAGGTCAGAAGGAGTTGCATTGTGTTTTTGTAGACTTAGAGAAAGCATAAGACAGGGTGCCTAGAGAAGAGTTGTGGTATTGTATGAGGAAGTCATGAGTGTCAGAGAAGTATGTAAGAGTGGTTCAGGATATGTACAAGGGTAGTGTGACAGCGGTGAGGTCTGCAGTGGGAGTGATGGATGCGTTTATGGTGGAGGTGGGATTACATCAAGGATCAGCTCTGAGCCCTTTCTTATTTGCAATGGTGGTGGACAGGTTGACAGACAAGATCAGACAGGAGTCCCCGTGGATTATGATGTTTGCAGATGGCATTGTGATCTGTAGTGAGAGTAGGGAACAGGTGGAGGAGACCCTGGAGAGATGGAGATATGTTCTAGAGAGAAGAGGAATGAAGTTCAGCAGGACTAAGACAGAATATATGTGTGTGAATGAGAGGGAGGATAGAGGAATGGTGAGGATGCAAGGAGTAGAGGTGGTGATGGTGGATGAGTTTAAATACTTGGGATCAATAATTCAGAGTAATGGTGAGTGTGGAAGAGGGGTGAAGAAGAGAGTACAGGCAGGATGGAGTGGGTGGAGTGTCAGGAGTGATTTGTGACAGACGAGTACAAGTAAGAGTGAAAGGGAAGGTCTACAAGAGGGTAGTGAGACCAGCTATGTTATATGGGTTGGAGACAGTGGCATTGACAAAAAGACAGGAGTTAGAGCTGGATGTGGCGGAGTTAAAGATGTTAAGATTTGCACTGGGTGTGACAAGGGTAGACAGGATTAGGAATAAGTATATTAGAGGGTCAGCCCAGGTTGGAAGGTTTGGAGACAAAGCCAGAGAGGCAAGATTACGTTGGTTTGGACATGTGCTGAGGAGGGACGCTGAGTATATTGGGGAAAAAATGCTAAGGATGAAGCTACCAGGTAACAGGAAAAGAGGAAGGCCTAAGATAAGGTTTATGGATGTGGTGAGAGGGGACATGCAGATAGTTGGTGTGACAGAGCAACATGCAGAGGACAGGAAGAAATGGAAACAGATGATCCGCTGTACACCCCAGATTAATGGTGTGATAAAAAATGTATCTGGTACAGTGTGTTGTTAATACATTTTGCTTTGTCTATGCTCTACATACAGGAACAACATTTTATTTCCTCTGACAACTTAGAGATGTATAGGGATTAAATCAGTGTTTTTCCCCAGTTAACTCTGCTAAGATTAACGGCCCAAGAACTGATTGTGCTAGCATTGTTATTAGTGCAGTAAGTGTCAGGTCACCCACCGGGGGGGCATATTTGGTCTATGGAGTGGACCAGGTGACAATGATTACTAAATGTGGTACACAGCACTGTGAAACCAAAGGGTAAATGCATGAATATGACATATGTACTGTGACAGCTGCAGCAGGCACAAGTACGTGCATAACAAAAAACAAACCCATAACAAATGCTGTCATCAGTCTCATCAGTCTTACTACTCAATTCACCCCCATGGTGGGTTTCATAAAGCACCTGACAGGGAAGCTTACTGGTCATGTGAGGCTGGGAAATACACAATTAAATAAAATTGTCTCTACACTCCCTGTGCATCATCACAAGTTTATCTACCATTTCCACATTATGATTACTAGTAAAATGTCACTATACCTGCTCTATTTATCCTACTCTGTGAAAACTGAAGTAAAAGTTCACAAGATAAGCTCTGAAGACACAAATACACAACCTCAAAACACCCATGACAAACTGAAACAACTACCCAAACCTAAATCTGCACTTGGAAAATAAAAAATAAAATGGCAAAACATAACCTGCATTTTCCATTCAATTTACTTCACTTTAAAAATAAATAATTTCATCCATTGCAAATACATGCTCTGAACCCAAACCCTACTCACTTAAAAAAATAAATGTATTTGTTTATATTTGTTAATCAGGTAGTGCACTGATCTCAGTGGATCATTTGCAAGAGCAGGCTGGACGAATAAGATCACATAAAATGTGAATACAAGGATATGCTAAAATTTACCCACACACACACACACACACACACACACACACACACACACACACACACACACACACATATATATATATATATATATATATATATATATATATATATATATATATATATATATATATATGTATACGTATAGATATAATACATACAGTATTTACAGATGCAGGAATATGCTCCTACATTTAGTTCAAGAAGCAGTTAACAATGTCATAATATGGATGGAAAATGGAATAATGCTTAGCAGAGATTTATGGATAAGATGCAGCCATAATGACTGAGCTATGCCACAGAGATAACAGCATATCATTATATAGATAGGTACGGAGACATCAGTACAGGGAACTGAGAATAGCTGGAAGAATGGATACCATGGGGAGTAGATTGAGAAAAGGTGTGAGAGGCATGCAGAGGGAAGAGAAGATTTTTTTTTTATTTTTACAATGAAAACATCTTAAAATTTTACTAAAGCACATACAAAATGATCTAACCCTGCAAAAAAAAAAAAAAAAAGATTAACAAATACCTCAGAACTTTAATTGAAAACCATTCATGAATTATTCCAGCTATTAAAACCTATGCAAAGTACTTGTAGCACAATTCAGTGGAAATCTGAGCAATGAATATATCCAGCTAAAGTAAAATGGAACCACTGCTTTGATAAAAAACAAACAAAAAAAAAGATATATTGAATACATGGTGGCCAGGTTTGTGTTATACATGAAATATCTTGCCCTGTAAGAATAAGTAACTCGGTGCATGACTAGTAAATTTGCTGCTCACCACAAAGCTCATTTCCTACTCTTATAGTACAAGATATATTTGATATCCATGTATTACATACCGATCTCCATATAGGTTTACTATCACATGTTCGACATAACATTGTTCATATGCACAGATGTCCGAACCAAATATTCAAAAATTTGTACACAGAACAGTGTAAATGTCGAACTGAGCATTTCAGTGCAGTCGAATTTCAAAAATGTCGACTACATTGAAATGCTCCTACCCACTCAACATACTACAACTGCCTTCTCAGTCTGCTGGTACTGATCCATTCCAGGTATTAACACTCCAGACCCTTTTCCTAACATGTTGCCAGCAGAAGCACTCTCCTACCTTTTAATTTATGCCAGAGTTGCTGGAAAATGCAATATTCTGTATTTGTTTTTCAGTGAAACTCAACTGGCCCTTTTCTCCATTTTCAACCTTTCTAAATCCTTCACTAGACTCTGTCCACCAATACATCTTTAGTTATTTCTGAAGAGTACTACTCACACAAGATTTCCAGTGGTACTCCATTAGTCATGTTCTTAATTCCCAACACTGTCTCTCTCAACATAACTCTATGCCCTACCATCCAGCCATGCAACTATCCAGTGTTAGTGTCTGTCTTACCCATGCCCTATCAGCCTCCTGTGTCAGACAGTCACTCAGACTAACTTTACATCTACTGGTACTCGCCCTGTCATCTGTAACCCAGCCATAAAACTGGATTAGGTTTGACAGACGTTTTTGATCATACTGTTTGCTGTCCTAAAGATGCTGATCTCCAGAAATACTTTTAGCCTTCCCCTCAGAATTCTCTCCATGACTTTCCCTTATGTTGCTGTTAAGCCAACAGACCAGTAGTTCACAGAGTTATTTTTTTCTGCTTCCCCTACCTTTCTAGAAGTGTACTACATTTGTTGTCTTACAGTCCCCTGACATTTCAGCATTTGTCAGTGATCTTCTAAAGATCTGTATTATGGAGTCTGCTAATATGCTGGCCAGATTTCAGAGGTCTCAAGGAAGCCCCCCAGTTGGTCCTTGTGATTTATTTTTCCTAAGGGCAGCCAGTTCCTTTCGATCATCTTTCCTGTCTAACCTGCTGCACATCAGTTGTAAAAAGAATTTACACTGAGAATGTATTTACTGTGTGGACCAGAACTATGCAGGCTAATGATTTGCCTAAGCACTGCACCTGTTCACTTAACTGGTTAAGCTGTTTATTGCTTTTCAAACTGGGCTTCTAAAAATCATGGCTCATAAGCACCCAAATCAACAAATCATGTTATTAAACAGGCTTTACAACACACCACCCCTTTTCAGTTTTAAGAGTGATAAGGTGGAGTATGAAATAGTATCAAAGGAATTTAGTCAAATTTTATGATTAGAGTACTTTATGATTAAAGAGACAGGGATGGTGGCTGCAAAGCAGTTAAACTCTTTACCCCAAAGGTCCAAGGAGGCAATTATATTAAATAGTGGGTTGTAAGGTACGGAAATATAGCCAAAACAAAATGTTGATATACATTTGATAATGCCCATTCAACACAATGAAATGCAATTAAATGGACTGTGTTTAAAAAGGATTCCCAAGTACCTGCTTCCTTGTCCTTATACAAGTGTTAAATCAATCATTTGAGAATACATAGTATTTTTATACATTTATTCAGTTTTAAAATAACAATGATACCTAATTTATATTTCCATAACTGCCAACTGATAGCAGCAGCTGTACTTCTCACTCATTTTACAGCACATGCAAAAATAACTGTAACTGCAACAGTAAATTCAGCAACACTGTACATACATTTTTTTCATTAAAACTCTCAAGTCACATCTGCACTCCACCAAGACAGTCCATATGCCTCTTCTCTTGAAATGTATTTTGCCATACCTTTTTACCTCTCTACCAAGTAAACAAGCCTAGCACTATACCTCCTGTGCCCTTCCTTAGAACCATCATTTCCCACTACATTCCTAGTCTAATATTTTTTTTTCTGCTACTGAAAACCAAGAGCAAGTTCATCCTACTTTTGAATTAATTACTGCTGCTACCACAACCATAGAACATACTCTATTTCTGGATTTCTTTTTCACTGTTGCCTGACATGTGCCAATAATTTATTTTTTATACCACTATCTACACCAACTATTACTATCTCATTTGCTATTTTCTTCCATATCTGAATGGACGTTTTATTCTGATGCATTACATACTACATGCATTGCATTGCATGCATTGCATACATGCATTATTATAACATACAAAGCACTATTAACTTACTAGAAAACTGAAGCTGTACTGCAATTTTTTAAATCTCATGTTGCCTGCCATCCATCAGCTCTCATGTGCCTGACTGGCTCACTCATCCCCCTGCAGAGTGAGACACGATTTTGCAGGTCATGATCCAGGGAGTCATTTTTTTCTCTCTCTCTCTCCTTTTAACACCTCTAATCCCTCTCCTTGCAGCCGATATGTACTTGTATATTATAGGGTTTGCAATCTATCTTCAGTGGGCATGCATGTTGTTGCACATACTCCGTGAAGTCTACCATGCCAAAGTACATGTGCCCGAACTGTAAGATGAATGGCATGCATTTCTCCATCCAGTATATACCAACAGTGAAGCAGACAAGACCAATGTCCTTCTTCCTCTCCAAGGATGAAGAAGTAAACATTGACTACTTGTTCCCACCCTATCACTCCTGCTTCCTCTAGCAACCAAGCCAATTATCACAAGTCATTAGGATTGCACATCCACCGATCTATAATTAGCCTATATAATAAATACGGATTATAGTATATTTGAGATGGAAGAATGACCAAAGACCAGTTACAAATGGCCAGCTTAATCACTACATAAATACACGATCACATGGCATACATTCTGAACTCAGGGAAAGGTTAAATGAGTGCCGAATATCTTAAAGCTATACACATATATTATACTTTCCTTTGAGGCAGATATGCAACTGATAACATAACTTAATTTCATCACTTCACTTGTGAACATTGCTTCAGTATAAGACATTACTATATTGCATTTATTTTTCAAATACAAGAGCATTTCAATACTTTTCAGTTGGAATGTTTTGCATGCTAAGCCAAATCACCATTTGTAGAGCACATTTATCAAAATGTAATTTAACAAGCACTTTTCCGCCCTAATTACTGTTAACAGAATCTTGCTAAATTTCTTAACTGTCTCCATACTTTGAGTGCTTGAGAGCATCTGTGGAGTGCACTTCCAATGATAATGGACTAGGAATGAAAATTCCTAACAGACAATGTCAGGATATTTCAGACTTGGACAATCACTATGTTGTTCATCACTGCAGGGTATGAAAAATGTATTTATGACACCCTTTCAATAACTTTTCTGGACATTCAACTGTCTATCCTAATCATGAACACAGCCTCCCTAAAAGGTCTCTGTGGGACATATTCATTTTAAACAAACGTCTCCAACTACTACTCAACAACCTTCCATCCTCTGTATGAATAATTACTTCCCAACTTTTCAGTCTCAATACAATCAGCAAATGATCTGGTTTGATTATGCCATTTCATAAACAACCCAATTGCTTTTCTGTAAAACATTGCAGCACTCTCTCTATCCCACTCTTTTAAATAGAGAACAGGCATCTTGCTCTTAGATCACATAAGTATTTTTTGTTTAGACTGATTCATTTTCAGTCTCCAATTAAAATTAGATGTTCACATTTAAAATGACCTAATGAAAAAAGTGCAACTTGCAAGGAACTGTTTTCACATTCCAACAAAGCTGCAATGTGTGTCTTTGTATTAGATGCTGTTAATTGGCCAATGCATTCTTTAAGAGGTTTTTCACAGTCTGAATTACAATGATGACCTAACCACTTGACTGTAGATAGTTTGGACTACAAGTCATTTGCTGAAAGCCACACTGCTATAAAAAATGTTTAGATTCCATACTGCAGATGATTATTTGATACCACCGCACCAGGAAATAGGTGTTTCGAAAAGAAAAAAATATATCTCACCTTATGTAAAAGCCCAGTTCAGTAAGGCTGAACTTTTCTTTGAAGCAACCATCATCTATCCTGGACAAACTATTACTGTCACAGCTCAAAGCATTCTCACCTGTGTATCATTCCAAGTACATTCCTGGAATTCTTTAAGCTTGTTTTTGTCACAAACAACTGCAGAATTATCCAATTTTAATTGCAGTTGCATGTCTTGTCCAAGCAAATGATCATTTTGCAATGGTAAATATAAACAACCAATTATAATTACTCCAAGCGATTCTTCAGGTTTATATTTCACAACTAAACCATAATTCTGTAGTCTCAAAAACATTCTCTGCAAGTCTTGGAAGTACCTTATACAAGCGCTTCTTAAAATACTTCACTGAGGGTGCTTCAGTTACCCATTTGTAACTGTTTTTAAACTATTTTCTTGCTCTGTACTCCAGTACCTTTCCACATTTCATTAAAACAACTTCCTCAAAGCCAAACTCACATCTCACAGATTTAGAATAATCTTGATAGATACCTTATCATAAAAAAATGTACTAAAGCTAGTTTCTCCTCTGGATAAAGTGCATGCACCACTGCTCTTACTTTCTCAGTGTTTGGTTTCAAACCTTCATATATTAAGACATAGCCCATCTTTCTCTCTCTCCCATCAGCAACTCAAGTTTTACACTTAATTTGATTCCACTTCAGGTTATTCTGCCTTGGCCTCCAGAGTAACTGCCAGTCAGTCACACATCAAATCCTGTTTGGTCTGACCCAGTAGTAGGATGTTGTTAATTATATTAATAGCACCCTCAAGCTCCTCAATGATCTCTACAACAGTCTTAGGAAACACGTCACATGCTAATGAAATCTCATATGGGAGTCAAAGATGTGTACCTTCCCACAGATGAATTAAAAGATCCATACAGACATTGCCTTCACAACAATAACAATGCTGCTGACTCATTCACTATACAGTCATTTACGCACATCCTTTTCTTGTGAAATTCAGCTCCTTGATTTTCATCAGCAAATCTGCAAGAACTCTCCTTGAGGCATGCACTAATGCAGGATCTATCCAGATAAACTCCTGATGTTCAATACAAGCCACTAGATAACACCTGCACTCTAAACAGATCAAAGTAATCCTCATCTAACAATGCTAAGTTTGTACTCAATGTGCATTCTTTTTACATCAAACTTTCTCCTCAGACAAATGACACAAAGTACATCATGTATTTTTTGTAAACCAACTATAGAGAGTTGGAGATTATAATTTACTATTCAGATATCCAGTCATAAGCACTTTCTGATCTTTTGATTTTAATGACAACACAAATAAGTAAAGAACACACAGAAATGAATGTTCCAAGATTATTCCTTTCACAATGCTTTCAGTGCCTGACAAAATATTATATTCAGCACCCGAACAAGTACTTTGGATTATTCTTATCAAGATACAGTGATCTGAATGCTGGAGCAGATATTACATTCAACATGTGTTAATTAAAACATTTTTAACATAATTTTCAATACAGTTTCTGGCCAAGGTTCTTCTGAACTTTCATGGTGCACACTGTTCCCTTTCTGTACATTCTCAATGCAAACTGTAAAGAAATAAAACTTACTTTCATGAATCTACTCTAATATATGCAGTCTTTCCAAACATAAATGTGTTTCTTTTGGATTACACACTTTAACAAAATTACGTATTTCACCAAACTAATTATTTTCACCACAGCTTCCAGATATTTTTTCTATACCCTTTCCTTCTTCTGTGAAGCTTAGTTGCAAGCTCATTCTATACTGACCTCATTCATTCTGCATGGGCTGCATGAGTCAACAGGACTATCAGCCAGGAAGCCAAGAAGATGTGCTCCCCTCGCCAGTATCCCATTAAGAGATTATTTTTGAAGTTACTTTAAGTCCGCCGCTGGTGAATGATACGAGCATCTAAATCACCATAGGGCATTCAAGGCCATCTCTTGTCCATACTTACTACCAGTTTGGGATTACCAAAAGCTCATGTTTCTAGTCCTAGCCATTGTTGTGGCAAGCTGGCCTCCAACTACATTGTGGTGACTGGCCAACTGAAATTACACCCCTCTCCCATTATGATCAGCAACCTGGTGCTGGTTGCTCACTCCCATTCACCCCTCATGGATTTTGCAGTGTCTGAGCTGCTACTTGAACCTGTGTTGTCTAAACATAGACAAATGTTATAAAAGGGTAGCGTCCTGCTGGAATCCACATACTCTTAATAGCAGGTTATTTCTTTTTATCAAGCTTATAGCCATACATGCTGAATAAGGTTTTCTCTGAGGCATATTAACCCTGCTTCTCATATTTGTCAGAGTCTTCCCAACTCTTTTACTCTGTTTTATTCATTTCCAGCTTATCTATCTCAGAAGCCACTCCACAAACATACCATTTTTTTCATTTCAGTCTTAACTGATGAGGTACTTTCACTCATTCTGCGTACATCACATTTTTTTGCTCAGTGTTAAATCTGATTTTCTCAGTAATCTGCCCTTAGACAATAATTTAGCTCATCAAATTCACTCTGTTTAGCTAAAGCCTTTAATCCTTTAACAAACATCAATGGACTCACTCAGAAGGACCATCCTCTTGAACAAGTGGTGCACAAATGTCAGCTTCTTTAGCAGCTCACAACAAATCTTGACACTTTTCTCTCATCATTGCAATATTTTCTGTTTCTCCCCTTAAAACTTGTGAATAATAAATTTTCAGTTTTGTGCAGCAAACTGTATCATAGGAGGTTGCTAAGTTAATGGCCCTGGGGCCCTTACAAGCCTAACCAAGAGTTTATCCCTAAAAAACAAACCTCAGTCAGCACCTGTTGCCCCTATCAATGAGGGACACAGGTGAAACCCATGGGACAAATGTGTCATTTCCCATCCACTCATCAAGGTTGCGCCTGAAGAGGGTCAATTAGATACTCTGATGTGTATGGGAAGTCCGTTCCAGAGACGGGGCAACCTCTGGGAGAGGAACCTGTCTCTCCAGCGGGTGTTGTTGATGTCGCATATTAAATTCAGGCCTTTCCAGCAGGTAATGTGTGAGGAGCTAGGCAGACATAGTGTAGAGTTATGAGAGAATGTGCATACACCCTGATGGGGCATCCATATCAGCAGCCAGCAAATATACTATTTCTAAGACCCAGGTGATGGTTGGCCATGAATGGGTTCAGCACTTAGTCTGCACCCAGGGGATATTAAAGATGTAGAATTACATGAGTAGAGCATACACCTTGGGGAGGTATCCCTGGTCAGGCCTACAGTAGCATACCAAAAGAAGGTTACTGCATTCCTTATGGAATTGAATTTTTCACTCATTTCTATTTACTTGCTCATTTTATAATATTTTTATAACTGTTTCTGTTTTATTTTGTGTAAATGGTGTTTTGTGATAAAACAGTTTAATGAAGTTAAAAGTTGAAACTGAATTTGAATAAACAATGGAGGCAATTTTAGCAACTAATGAGCAGAACATCACTTGCTCCCTGTCAATATATTCCATCTCCCTCTGCAATCACTGATCCTCATCCCATTGGTCTTGCAGGTGTTATTCATCATTTCATAGGCTATATAGTGAATTCTTCATCTTCACAATGCTATGGGTAGCAGCTATCTGTGTCTGGATCATTAAAATGCCCATTCACTGATCTATATCAAGTGTTCTAACCTGGTCAGAGATGGACCTGCAATCATGGCACTGCCACAGACCACCATGCCTCTCCCTTATGGGGGTGCACGTACATGCCAAGACTCTGCAGCTTACAGATGCTGTGTGGTAAAAGTACTCCTGTGTATGGAGGGTGAGGTTCAGAGGTACAAGATGTCTGATAGTATTTGGCAGACATATTATATTTGTCAGTATTTGGCAGATATAAGATGTATCTGCTAAATATTGGTGAGGCTGAAGGTTCAGCTTGTTCCTTCACAGATGCTTTGAATACTGCTGATTGTGCCAGTATTTCATCTGATGTGCTCATACCTTTCAACATCTTAAAGCAAGAAATCTAGACAAAGTTAAAAATAATGGTGGGACAAAGGGCCAAAAATAGGAATGGATTTTAACTATTGCTCTTATAAACTGAGAAAGTTGCTAGAATTACAGGTTTTGCAGCAGCATACATTTTCTGATGGATATGAAATCTGAAACTCAAACATCTGTCATTATTTGGTGACTTTAATACTCAACAATTTGCCAATTTGCATATATATTATGAGGAGCAGACCAAAAATATGAGTAAAAAATCTGGACATTCTGTGAAAATCTGGACAGCTGAGAGGTATGGATGTGCTATGTGCATGCTGACATCATGCATATGCTATCCTGTTGTGCTGGACCCTCCACAAGTAGAATCTGTGAAAGCCCAAACACAAGACACCTGAGGCAATACTCATACATACACCTAAATTCCCACTACCTGTGGCAGGTATACTGACAGCTGACACAGTATGCGAAATGAATAAGGCCACATACACATTCTTTTGTGCAGGGTGTTGCAATTGATTCCCATAGATACCTGGAGGATAAGTATGCAAGAGTGTCTTGGTGACTACATCCTGCTAGACAGGACATGATTTATACAATATGTTCATATAATGGGTATTACTAACTTGATGCATCCCCTAGAAGCACTTATTTGGTTATTAGCATTCCTTCCTTTGCATCAACATCCAAGCCATCACAAGATATAAAGGCCCAACAACCACTCCATCTCTATGAGACACTTCTGCATTGGTGGCTCATCCCATGTAGTATGGCAATGTACCACTCTATTTTTTTTTTAAATACAGTAGCACACCGGTTACTCTTTAATGCACCTGTTGCAGAGAACTGCTATGGCTACCCACAGCACTGATCTCCAGCAACACTTCCTGCTTCATCTGTTCCCAATAAACGTTGTCCATGTTAGTTATGCCAATGATGTGCATGCCATGTGTGTGAAGGGCCTGCAATGAAAACCTCATTCTCCCCCACTCCTGTCAGTTACATTTACATATGTCAGTCAGAGTTTGTGCAAAGGTTTTTGTGGATGTCCTTTCTGTATGCATGTTGCACCCCTTCCCCATTTAGTGATCATTTAGCTATCTACAGAAGGTCAAAGGTCATTCTCACCCCTTTCTTGTACCCATTGTAAAAAGGGCATGTTATTCATAATACCTCTTCCTGAATCAGCATATTGACCTCCCCTAGTGCTCTGGACACCACTTTGTCTGCCTTAAAAGGTAATATCATGCCTCACCCTCAGAGAGTAAGCCTCAGAGAGGGAATTTATACTGCATTCAGATGTCTATGTATGCAAAAAATTCACCCTGTTGTTGATTTCCTAGCTGAAAAGAAAAATATCTGCTCAGAAGGAAAGTTAAAAGCTTATTTGTCCAGAAATTCTTTGCTTGTCAAAGTATAGAAACAATTGCATGGAATCTACATGGTTCAGATGTTAATTTCCAGACAAGGGTCAATGTTTTCATTTCATGTTTCAGTTCTCAGAAATAATGTTAAGTAGAGGGATGGTCCTGTATTTTGATGTTTTATATTAGAGTTATTAACAACATATCTACTTCTTTATTTCATATTTAGATTATATAAGTAATGTCTGTTGCAGTAACAAGCCTAAAAGTGGATCCACAAAATAATATTTCACAATGTCTGCAGGAGTGCAGTGTTATTAGAATTGTTTTACGTCTGTTGTTCTCCAATTGATTTTATTTATAAACATCTAGCTGTTGTAGTGAAATGGGAAAAATAGCTGTGCATTTTTAACCTAAAAAACATAACAGCATGTGTAACACCTCTACCTCTCTTCAAAAGTGGCATTACAGGTGTAAATGCAATATATTTTTCAGGTGTTACTAAGTAACTTCTTCATAACTTCATTACTATATTATGGTATCCAGACAATTTAAAATGATAAGTATTCCCCTTAAAACAAAAAATATCTGAAGAGTCATAAACAACTGGGGTTTCAACCCTCCCAAGTGACAAAATGTAAAACAACATGCCCCAAGGTCATGGATATGATGGCAGTAGCAGTGTACCTAGAAATGTAATTCTTTTCATTGTGCATTTGTGCTGTTCTCATTATCACGGCATTTTATTTCAGAAATACATACATTTTTCAGTGAGTAGGAGTCATATACTTAACTCATAATAACATTGACTTGGGAAATTGTAACTAGATTGTCATAACAGAAGTGGATTGGATTGTTCCACAGATAGCTTTTGTTATCTTGCAGAATGGCAAAGGTAGCGGGGTTCTTTTTTATTATTATCTTTTAACTTAAACATATATGAATACACTAGCCCCAATTACAAAAGAATTGAGACAGCATTCTGGAGGACCTCCACAATCCCTAATACAGCCTGTTACTGAGTTTCAGATCTGCCTATCAGTATGACATGATACCAGTTTATGGACTACTCCACGCAGTGCTAGATTTGATGCCAACACCACAAATGTGAGGGATACCAGGTGTAGCAGTCACAGGAAATGGCATTCACAAACGTGTTAGTGAACATCATTATCTATTCGTGACAAAATCTGACAATCCCCCAGCTTCCTCCTTAACTGAAGAAATATTCAAAGCTGGCCAGCCATGCAGATCATCCTGTGTTTGAGAACTGGTACTGCAGGCATTTAGCAGGTGGAGCTGAAAGTCTTTAAAGCTGGATATCAGCAGAGCTAACTGTCAAGCATGCAGTATTCCAATCAAAAAACAGCAATGGTATGCTGTGGAATGTCCAACAAAAGTACATTTCAAATTCTTCAAAAATACATATAACCAAATCAGGATAGAACAACTACAAAAACAAACCAGCCTGTCCAAAGGAATGGCACCTGCCAACCAAGATAACTCAAATCACAGACAGCAACTAGGTACACCAGTCCAAGTATATTTAAATAACACAGAAGTTCATGGTACAAACTGCAAACATGTTTGGCTGAAACATAAATATGCACACTCTTTGTGACCAGATGCAAACGAAACCCAATAGACCACAGGTAGCCTCAGTCTTGATTTTAAAAACACCAATGTAGCTTTATTGACCAGAAGTTTATATGATCTTAACACTTTCATCACCGAAACAATAATGGGATTTCATCTGAGATAAAAACATGTTCACCCACAGTAATTTTATATACAAAGCCCCTCCCCATCACTACATGATCATTACTGATTAATTAATGCTGAATAAAACTAAATAAGCAGACATACAATTGCAATCAAAAATGTATCTGTAACAACAATAAAACATTAAAAACTATAAATATTTAAATACATAATTTCAAAATTAAAATGAATTACTAGACTTAATTTTCAGCACACTTGTTAAAGAGACCACATCATTTAGTCCATGGGGGCCTGTGATATGGGTCCTTAATTGCTACTGCGGTTTTATTTTATTAGAATGTCCCCTTCAAATCTTGTTCATTAACATCCAGTATGAAAAAAAATCTAAATTCATGTTACTCACATTGCAGGATATGTCTGCACAGGTCATTATGATGATCTTTAACCTTAATTCCATATAAATGTTTATAAATTTTATCTTTAAGGGCTCTCTCAGTTTTACCTATGAAGAAACAGAGTTTCTACACAGAGCTATATAAACCACACTTTTGGTGAAATAATTACAATACTGAGGACTGTACACTATTTTATACTCTATAATATTGACGTCTTCACATTTTTGAAAACATAATTGGAGCCATCACTGGTCCATGAAGTAGATAACCTGTATATAACACTATTATACATGCCCTTGCCTCAACCAATGTCACCACATTCCAGTTCTGCTGGGACCAGCACCACCTGTATGTAAGATGTGGTACTGCAACTGGGGGCTATCATCCAATACCTGCAGTACCAAACTGGCATACAGGTAGAGCACTTACTATATCATATACCCTCGTTGACATTACCTTAGAGGTTTTTCACTAGTTGGCATTCAACTTGGCAAGACAACTGGAATCTTTTTCACTAAAAGGATTATAGAAATAAAGACAATTTTCCTTTTTTATTTATTGCTTTTGTTTCTCTGATATAGGATCATCATCTTACTATATTAGATGTAATGATAGAGATAAAAGCAGAACTTGTTAGATTATTGTGCAATTTATTCGTTATCTACTAATGGATGAAGAAAGGTAGAATTCAGACAAGACAACTGTGTGGGTACATCTTCATTAACTAGCAGCACTAAATCTTCTTGCAATGTATTTTTAAATTAAAAAAAAAAGAAGGAAGAGGGCCATTCTTTACAAGACAACATAATCTGCCATAGAACATGGTCTGACAATTAACGCAGTGTATTAAGGCTATGAGCTGTTAATAAACTGCTTCCAGTAGACGAGTGTGTTTTTTTTTTTCGGCAGCCTTCATTTTATTACTGTATTCCTCTGGGAGTGTCACTTACTCAAACAGATCATGAAGGAAGTTATCAAATACAAAGAAATAAATATAATGTCATGACCACATCTGCTTAACTTGATGGAGCATACTGAGCATGAAGGCTGTAGAATAGAATTATGCTTCACATAGCTGTGAGACCCACGGATGTGAAAATTAAAATGCATTTGACAACTTGTAAAAGCTGCCAGTCTCAAAGCTCACTCTAATGAGAGATGAGTCCTCCATACCCTGATACTACATATACTAACCTTGAAATCACTATACATCAGAGGAAGGGAAATGCTCCAAAGCCCCCCAGCCTTAGACTTGGTATGTATTTAACACTATTCACACTTTAGATCTCTTTCTTCCAAGACTAAATTATTCATTACCAACATATTCAACAGTTACCCAAGAGAAAAGAGAAGTATCACATTAATTACAGATTGCTCAGATACAAAGCTTTTATACTTGCAGATCTGGCTCAAATTATAAAATTCATCAGTCCAAAATAAGCAATTAACAACTGGCAGAAAACAACAAAGCTTTAGAGAACACTGAGGTACAAAATAGCATTTGTTAAAAACAACCCAACTAATTGATCTAACTAATGCCTTGCCAAACATAAGAACAATTGTATAGATTTTAAAAAGTTAAGCTTTTGCATACCCTGCATCAACTTTATTACAAGCTGAGATAAGTACAAACTTGCAGTGTTATAAGATAGTACTGAATTTTATTTTTTCTGTTTGTTTCATTGAATATTGTGTTAAAAATAGTACTGCATTTATCTGCTTATTTATTTGTTTACTGAAAATTCTGAGCTCTCTCTGTGTTCTCTCCCTGTCTATAGTTAGTTTATTCTTCTCACTTCGTTGTCATTCGATGTAGAAGTCTTAGCCTAGAGAGATGCTCTGTACCTTAAAGTCTTAATTCCTTATCTCTGAAATTATTTCTGCTGAATAGTTGCATACTGGAGCTGTTTTGTTAGCTTTTACATACCCTATATCAACTTTATTACAAGCTGAGATAAGTACAAACATGCAGTGTTATAAGACAGTACTGAATTTTATTTTTTCTGTTTATTGTTTCATTGAATATTGTGTTAAAATAGTACTGCATTTATCTGCTTATTTGTTTACTGAAAATTCTGAGCTCTCTCTCTCTTTCTGTTCTCTCCCTGTCTGCAGTTAGTTTTCCTCACCCACCCTCCCTGTTCTTGTTGTGGTATTAATCTTGTTGGCTTTGGAATTGACCGCCCCTCCTGTAAATTTGTGTTTGAACAATCCTCCTGGGCCCATCTCATTTGCTCACTCAACCGAGTACAGTGAGATCATATTTTGATTTCAGACACCCCTACCATTCCCATCTGTTCAGCCCTATCCTAGTTTAGTCTCATTAGCTCATCCTGCCTAACACAGAGAGAACATTTGATTAGGCATACCCACTTAGGCCCTGAACTTGTCTGATTGAAGACTGCTGGAACAGGGCTCAGTTCTGAGGTCTTTACTGGTTAACTGGGTAATTTGTTCAAATCAGTTTGCTTGTTTTCTATTGTTATATAAAAAAAAAAAAATCATCTGCTTTTACTGTATTTGTGGTTCTTCCTACTTTATTGCCTCATTTTGCTTTTGCCTCTTCTTAAAAGTACTCAATTGTGTTTATTCTGCTGCATTTATTACTGCTTGGTAGTAGCCTGATTAAATTGTAACTGTTATTCTATGTCTTTTGGTTATTGCACTTGGGCTTTAGACCAGTTGTTTTACATTAAGGAAGTTTGTGGTCTGCACCGTTGTGGCAGGACAGGTAGTTTACATCCTTCTAAGTTGGGAATTGCTGATTGAAGGCTCAGTGTTTGTTATTCTAAAAGTGTATTAGTTCTGGTTTAAGCACTTGGGCTCCAGGCTGTTGTTTTACATTAAGAAGGTTTGTGGTCTGCACTCTTGTGGGAGGAGAGGCTAGATTCCACCCTTCTGAGCTGGGAATTTCTGGTTAAAGGCTTACTGTGTCTGCTCATTTGAACTGTTTTTCTGATATTGGTGAGCCTTGTCTGCTGTAGCATAGACTAGATTCAGGCCTGTTGAATCTAGCTTTGTTTGTATAACATGAGCACTAATCCAGGCCATCTTTTTTGGAGAAGGTTCCCCTGCACCCTAGTGGCAGGAGTGTGTGGTTAGAACTTGTCAGATTGAAGACTGCTTGAACATGGATCAGTTTTGAGTTTTTCTACTGGTTAATTGGGTAATTTGTTTAAATCAGTTTGCTCATTTTCTATTGTTTTATATATATATATATATATATATATATATATATATATATATATAATTGCACTTTATTCATCTGCTTTTGCTGTAATTGTGTTTCTTTCCACGTTATTACCTTATTTTGCTTGTGCTTCTTATTAAATTGCATTATTCTGCTGCAGTTATTACTGCTTGGTAGTAGCATGATTAAATTGTAACTGTTATTCTAAGCCTTTTGGTTTAAGCACTTGGGCTTCAAACCAGTTTTACAGTAAGAAGGTTTGTGGACTGCATTGTTGTGTCAGGACAGGTAGCTTACATCCTTCTAAGCTGGGAATTGCTGATTGAAGGCTCAGTTTCTGTTATTCTAAAAATGCATTAGTTCTGGTTTAAGCACTTGGGCTTCAGGCCAGTTATTTTACATTAAGAAGGTTTGTAGTCTGCACTCTGTGGGAGGAATGGCTAGATTCTGCCCTTCTGAGCTGGGAATTTCTGGTTAAAGGCTTATTGTGCCTGCTTATTTAATTTGTTTCTTTCTGAAATGTGTGCGCCTTTTTTTCTGTAGCCCAGAAGTTAGTAGTTTATTGGCCATTTTGGGCTAATTTCTATCTCTTTCATTTCCTTGCTATAAAAAATGCATATGTGTGGTTTTGCGTGCCGGGCAGTGCCGGTTATCTAGGGTTAAACTATTCCTGGCTCCACGAAGTCTGCTCTTCAATTTTTCCCTTAGAGCTAGACAAACTTTCAACTTAAGCACTCAAACCATTAATTTTACAGCGCAGCACTTGCTCAAAACTCATACCAAGCACTAATTAACCCTAGCACTAGACCCCCTATACTGTCCAGAAGGACAAGGCTCTCTATTCGTTCCTGCCAGCTAATCAGTAAAGCAGCTCACTTTACCTATTCAGGCATGTCCAAAGGGCAGTTTCAGGTGTACTCTCCAGTCCAACTGGTGAATCTGGGCATTTTGAGGCAATGTTACAACTGCCTTATCTACACAGACAACGCTCTCCTCCTACCACCAAACAGTAATATATGTGAGAGGTGCAATTATACAGCTAAACTGGAGGCAAAGCTCTCTCAACCTAAGACTGGAACTGACAGTTAAGAGGAGAAGGAAAATACTTGCAACACACCACCAGTCTCACACAGACCTCCTAAACCAACACCAGCAAATAATACACATAAAAACACAAAAACATACTCGGAGACTCTAAATAAAAATCTGCAAAAATAACAGAGACCTCCAAAGCAGACACCCAAGCAACCTCCACACCCCATCACAAACCATGAAACACATACTTCACATAATCAGTGTGCCATGCAATCACAGTCCTTAAGGCAAAATAACATATCCAACACACTAATAATAGATGACTCTATACTCAGGCACACTGATGTCCCACTAACTAGGCTGGACAAGGAGAAGGTTGCAGTTAGCTGCCTATCAGGTGCCAGGATCTGCCACATAACACAAGCACTCAGGTCACTCCAGAACAAGTACAAATATGACTATGTCATTGTCCATGATGGTGTGAATGACCTGAGACATACCTCCCTGGACTACATGAAAAGAGACATGGAAGAGCTCTCTGATCACATAGCCCAGGCCAGTATGACCCTGACCCTGAGTAGCATCCTGCCCTCACCAAGAATGATGCCACAGTATAAAAAAATTATCTATTTCAACAATTGACTAAGTTTCTGGTGTCATTCAAAGGGGATCCAGTATCTGTCCACATGGGATGACATGCTCAATAAGCCACGTCGCTTTGCAAGAGATGGCTTGCACCTGTCACCCTTAGGCTTTTGAATACTGGCCAAGGCTTTTGCCACCCCCATAGTGCCTTTTTTAGGCAAGGCTCAAAAGACAAACCCACCACCGTAAATAGCACAAGTAACCAAAAACTGAGGTTAATGCTACTCAACGCCAGAAGTCTAAACCTCAAAATGCATGCACTTGAGGCAATCCTCAGTATGGAGAACCTTGATATCTGTGCAGTAACAGAAACCTGGTTTAAGGCTCCAGAGAGCACCCCAGCACTACCAGGCTATAACCCATACCATTTTTTTTGGCCACAGAACCCAGACTGAAACACAAAAGGTGGGGATGTATCCATATTCATCAAGGATACCCACACCTCCAGGTTAGTGGCACAGCACGATGCCTCAGAGATCATCCATGTGCAACTAACAATGGGCAAAACTGCAATACAAATTGTAGCTTGTTACAGATCACCCACCATGACCCAGGAAACCATTCCATGTTTCTGGAAACACTGAAAAATATGAAGGTCCTACCAAACACCCTAATATTGGGTGATTTCAATTACCCAAACATTAACTGGGAGAACTACTCAAGTACTAACTCCCTTGCTTAACGCTTCCTAGAATTTATAAACTCAAATGCCCTAGATCAACTGGTCAACACCCACACCAGAGGTGACAACATATTGGACCTAGTCATCACCAACATGGGTGACCGGTGTTCTACTCTGGAGGTCAAACCCTCGCTGGTTAGATCAGACCATGGACTAATCACTCTGGATATCCACATTCCGCCCCCACCCCCAATCAAGGAAACCACCAAGAAAAACCTTTCAAAAGCAAGCTTCACGTTACTTAAGACCGAGGTGGAAAGGTTCACAGCCCCCATGCTAAAGGACAATGCTGTCCAAGTGCTGATTCCCTTTCAAAGGCACTCTATGTGCACCTGCAAGAATGCATGGATCATGCTATCCCAAGCAAAACCGAGACTCACTCCTCCAAGAAAAGGAAACCAGTCTGATGGGCCCCTGCCATAAACAAGCTATAGAATAGGAGGAGGAAACTAGTGCAAAAAAGAGTAAAATCCCATGAAAGGAAGACATCCCTGATCAGTATCACCAAGAAACTAGGATCCCACATAAAATCATGCAAGGCTAGCGTCGAAAGAAAAATTGCCAAGGACTCCAAAGATAACCACAAAGCATTCTTTAGCTATGTCAAGAACCTAAGTGGAAACTCTCAGATCTGCTCTGAGTTAGTGCAGAATGGCACAAAATACACTGAACCGACTGATATTGCCAATATTCTGGCAGACCGGTTTAGTGCAAACTTCACCCCTCTCTCACCCCCTAAAGGGCCCATAACCATACCAGATGAATGTAGTGCCCTGGCAATCACTGACACACAGGTTAAAACAGCTCTATCCAAAGCCAAAAATACAGCTTCAATGGGACCAGACGGTGTCCCAGGCTGTTTCTTACACGAGCTTCAAAATAAACTAACACCTCACCTAAACACACTGTTCAAACTCAGCCTCTCTACAGGCTACATACCCATAAAGTGGTGCACAGCAACAGTTATCCTGCTCCACAAAGCTGGAGCCACAATGTACCCCAGGAACTATTGCCCTATAAGACTGACTAGCCTGGTCTGCAAGGCTATGGAGTGCATCATCATGGAATTCATTAACAGAGACATTGGCAACCTTCAAACATTGGACCCTACCCAGTTTGACTTTGTTAGGGGCAGATCATGCCTCCTAAACCTGGCGAACTTCTTTGAGACAGTTACCAAGGCTTTAGACAAAGGAAAGGAGGTCCACACAGCCTACCTAGACCTTGCAAAGACTTTCAACACCATTCCCCATTCTAGTATTATAGACAAGCTCACCAGCCTGAACATAACCTATGTTATGAGATGGGTTGCAAATTGGTTCATAGATAGAACCCACATGGTGAGAGTTGCAGGCTCTAGGTCCAACTCTAAACCAGTTACAAGTGGCGTCCCCCAGGGTTCAGTCCTGGGACCCCTCCTGTTCAGTATATACTTCTCAGAGGTACAGGCAAGCACAGGAGGACTATGGCTGACCAAGTTTGCAGATGACTGCAAACTGGGGGCCATAATTGACTCTCCAACTGATACAGACATCCTCCAGAAGGGTCTCACTGAGACAGATACCTGGTGTCAAAATCATGGCCTCAAGCTAGATGCCAAAAAGTGCATAGTCATCCCCTTTATATAAAACAAAGTACCCATGAACTACCACATACGTAGTAGTCCCCTAAATACAGAAAATGTAATAAGGTATCTGGGGACCCAAGTACATAGTAATCTCTCCTTTGATAATTATATTGTCAAGGTGGTTAGAAAATCCTTCTATGTGGCTCACCTAATCAGAAAAGGGTTCACATCTAGAACAAAAGAGGTTATTGTGCCCCTCTACTCATCACTCATCAGACCCATCATAGAGTACAACACCCCATTTGCGATGTACCTTGCAAGACACCTGCAACAGCTGGAAAGACCACAGAAGTGCCTCACCAAGAGGATGACTGACCTCAAACATATGCCCAATGCAGCCCGACTGAAGAAACTCCAGCTGTACTCGGTTGCATACCGCTTACTCAGAGGTGATCTCTGCCTGACATACAAGGCCATGTCCAACCCATAATTGATGGACATGCTCCATCTAAAAAAAAAACAAATATCCAAAAGCCACACGCTCTAGGGATCTAAACCTCACCACAATGCTAAATAGGACATGCTGGAGGGATAGATTCCTGTCCCAGAGACTCCCCATGCTTTGGAACAGGATTCCAATCTACATTAGGCAGAGCCCCTCACTAATACTCTTCAAGAGAAACCTTAACAAGTGGATGGGAAACAGAAAGTTTACCCCGGGGATTACTGCAGTGGCTCAGCTGGACAGAGGCACAGGAAACTAATGGCTCTGCTGGACCGAGGCACAGGGAACTAATCTAAGGAGGCGGCAAAAGCCAACACATTATGGCTAGGCTTATAGATGCCCTCAGGTAGATAGCCTAGTACTTACCTATGAACCTATGAACCTATGTTGAAGGTCAATAAGGTTAAATGATAATTTGGTCAGAAGCCAGTAAGTTTCTTGGGCTTAATGAATCAGTCAACAGTAAATGCCTTTTGAAAGGACAGAGAATATAATTTACTGCTGCATATAGCTGTACATAATCATGTATTTATTTGTATTTATAGGTTCATAGGTTCATAGGTTCATACTAGGCTATCTGCCCAAGGGCACCTATCATTTTCTGTGCCTCTGTCAAGCAGTGTCCATTGGTCAAGATTCCTCTTGTGCAAGGCCGCACATGGTGCCTGGGCCTCACATCCACAGCATGTTTGTTCACAGGGTAGGAGTCTGGTCCTCAGAACGCTCTATTTATAAGTTCTGAGGGATCTAGATTTTTGAGGTGAAGCATATTCATCAAATCTGGGTTTGACATGGCCTTATATGTCAGGGCCTTTCAAGCTGCATCAGGTGTCTGGTCCAATCATAGGTCTAATGAACTACTGTCAACTTGGGTGTGCTCAGTGGATTGTCACGTACTTCAGAAAAGTAGATACCGAACACTTGTGACAGGCTTTGAGTCTGACATGGCTCCAGCAACTCTGACCCTGCCATCTTGTGATGTATGGGTTTACATTCAAGCTGATGAGCCATTATGATCCTCATTTTGAACTAATTCTGAGCATATAATGATCAACATTTTGATCCCATGTGTTTGAGATCATTTTTCATTCTATTTTTATTTTGAGTCGTAATTCTGCTATCAACTGACCTGTCTCATGTGATTGTTTAATGTGATTTGTAGTAGTTTATAATTTTGAATGAATAGTTCTGATAATGTTCATTCAGTAACTGAAGAATGAAAGTGCTAAAAAATATTTTTCTATGTCCTTGTCTTCTCTTTGGAGAGGGTATTTACTTACTTTTCAGTTTTAGTGTTGTTTGCACTCTGGTGTTCTGCTCATGCATTTTGTTAGTATTAATTTTGTTACTTTATCACTTTTGCATTATCACTATGGATGACTAAGCAGATGTAGGTTCTTTCAGCGGATGCAATGAAGATCCTAGCATGGGTTTGTCCACTTGTTCAGTAGCAGAGGCTTTGGCTGAACTTTCACAGTCTCTTACCAGTTTGATTACATGAGCCCATTCTGTTTTATCCAAAATGGTGGCTGTAGTTCCACAGACTTTGTCTGCTTTCCTTTCTATGCTAGACGTTTGTCCAGATAGCAGCTCTAGTGTCAAGACATTAATAGCTGACACAAAGTCATTTTATTTAATAATTATTGAACAATTATGATAATCTTACTATGGCTAAAGGGACAGTGTGGTTGGATGCCAGCAATGCCGTATTCATTGTAAACTCATCATCCACCTGTAAGCCATATATTTATGAATGGAATATAAACTTTTGAGGCTCAAGACTCCTGAATATGATAATTTTATTTTTTGAAGAATGCAGAGCTATAAACAGGTTCCATTGGGTCTAAAGATGTACATGTTTCCTAATGTAATAACTGCTAAAGATAGGATATACACACATTTAGTTAATTTGTATAATAAGCAAAACAAAAAAACAGCACCCACTCCTGTTAAAGGTAGCTCACAAGCAATTCAGTCCAAATAAGAAAAACAAAATGTGAGCAAACCAACAGAGCTGAATGAAGGCCAAGAAACGTCCTTTGTAGATTCTTTATTAAAAAGAAAGGATAAGCGCTTTCACAGAGTTACCGCTTCTTCAGATCTACATAAAAACAACTTAAAACCAATGATTTATACAAAGAGTAAAGTTACATGTCACTAACAACACCAAATCAAATTCACTTCCTCTTAATTAATGCTGGCTTTAAAGGAATATTAGCATTAAGCCCTGGCTCTTTGTAAGCTTGCAGTGCTATTATCCACTTAACTTCCAAATTCTCCAGAAAATTATTCACATCACCCCCTCCTCATACCAGGGTTAACTAACTGTAGGACTCTAAAGCAAAAAATATTGTGTCCTGTTTTAACTGTGTGTGTTGCTAAAGCATTAGTAGTGACATTGTTCCTGATATTGCCAACATGCTCCAAAATCCTTTCTTTAAACCTGTGCATAGTTTTACTTGCATAAAAACTAAGACACTGTGTGCAGGTTGCTAGGTAAATAAGACAATTACTGTTGCACGTGGCAAAAAATCTTGGAATAAATTCTTTCTGGTTTTGGGATGAATAAATACTTGTTCTCTGACTATAAAGGTATAGGCTTTACATCTGCCACAGGAAAAAGTTCCAAAGCCATGTGGAGAATCAGTCACTGCAGCTCTAGGGCCATAACATAACATTCTCTTCAAACTTTTATTATTCCTAAAGATAAAACTAGGATGGCAGCCAACTACTTTACTTATAACTTCATCACCTGATAAAATGGGCCAATTCTTTTTGAAAATATCACAACATTCTAAAACATTGCTTGATTAATTTATTGGTGTTGAGACCTTTCCAGCCACTTTGGATGTTAACAATTTATATACCTGTATTGTTCAAGATGTAGGTATAGATTTTCTCAGGTCATACTTTAGTAAGTTCACAACATTCAATAGCAATTATGTTAACACTATTTATCTATTATTAGAATTAATTTTGACTAACAGTTTCTTCACATTTCAAAGTAAATTTACCACCAACTTAAAGGTATAGCTATAGGTAAAAAGTATCTCCACCTTTCACCAATTTTCTTATGAGTTAGTGGAAGGGTGAATTTTTACTATCTATGGATCTTTTAAATTTGTGTCATTTTATAAACGTTATATAGATTATTTACTTTTCATTTGAAATTGTACTCATTGCATTCAACAATTCTACAACATTTTTATGATTTTTTTTCTCGGTGACAAAGGGAATCTTGTGCATTTTTTAAATTTAGAAACAACTTTAGTCAAAGATATGAACTGTTTTCACAGTAACATTTTCAGGAAAAAAACATACATCAATAATTATTTAAATTTCAAGAGTCAACATGTGGGTTTTATGAAACTGAGATCCTGTCTTTAATAGATATGTTTTTTAATCACTTTTTATTGAGAAAGTTTATTCCAGTTGAAAACTAAGTCAGATTATTTTTGATGTAGCAGTGACACTTTCAACTGATTCTGTCCACCAGATTTATTCCTAAATTAGTTGACTCTAGTAATGATTCATATTGTAGAACTTTTCCTATTCCTATTAGTTGTTATGCTTAAGGAATAAAAACATAGTCTCTGACAAGCAGAAAGAAATTTCTGGTTATCAAAATTTGGTTAAAGCAGTTGAGTTGGTCTAATGGTTATGTTTTTTACCTCATAGGCTTAAAATGGCCTGAAAGGGTAGCGAGCATAGTACTTATCTATGAATCTATGAACCTATAAAAAGTGCCAATTTTAAATATTTTTTGAGAAGTCCAAGGAAATAATTTTTTCAACATTTAATGAATATTTTGGTGCATATTCTTCAAAGATTGTGCATTATGCAGGTTCATTGAATGTGGACACAGCATGCTATTAAAACATACATTTTTAATAAAGGCAGCTTGACATGTAAATCTGTTGAAGTTGTATATTTTGCTTCCTGCCTTTCCTGTGTGAGCTTCTATGTGGGTAAGACCACTAGAATGCTTACACAGAAAATTAATGAGCACAGATTAGTTATTGTTAAGGTAACCTAACTAACTGTTTAGTTTTGCATTAAGTCATTTAAAATGTTAACATGGGTGATATAAGCAATATGCCTAAAAGTGAGGGAGGTTTAATGGCAATTTTGTCTAGCAGCTGATAAGTTTCAAGGACTTAATAAATCAGTCAACATCAAATGTCTTTTGGATGCACAAAGAATTAAATTTATTGCTGTATATAGTTGTTCACAATCCTGTATTTGTATTTATAGGCTTTTTTCATTTCTCATTCTTTTATTTTGAGTCATGACCTTGTTGTAAATTTCAGCTGACCATTGTTATGTGATTATTTAATGTTATTTATACTAGACTGTAACTGAATGAGTAGTTCTGATGAAATACTTGCTGTAATTAAAGAAAAAAGCACTAAACATTATTTTTCTGTGTCTACTGTTTGAAAAAAAGTGTTAAACAACATTTTCTTTTCCTCTGGTCTTCTCTTTGAAGAGTGCCTTTTTTACTTAATGTTAAATTTTAGTGCTGTTTTCACTCTGGTGTTCTGCAAATGAGTTGCATTAGTATTGTTAAAAACTTATATCGACTAGATTCATTTCAATAATAAATCCTACGCTTAAAATCTACAACAGCGGTTTTTCCAAAAGACTGATGATCATAATAGGAGGGATGCCTTAACAATTACTGTATGAAGCATTTCTCTTCTTCTAGTGTAAACAAGTTTGCAAGTACATAACACATTTGTTAAAGAAGAACACAGTCTTTGCTGATAATTTACTGGACTGTGATTTCAGAGTGCCATGAAAATGTATTAGTGTAACTAAGTCCCTAAACAATGGATAAGTCATACTAAGTCTGAATTATAAGGAGAATTTTAAGATTTCTTTAAAGAGAAGAAAGCTTAGGCATTAGTACAGGCAGAATTGCTTTTTTAATTGATGTTTTAACTAATTAATTGATGTGTGATTTTTTTTTGATTACTTGATTTATTTAATGTGGTATGTTTTAGAGATTCAGTCAGTCTGAAGAAGTCTTATGATAGACTGAAGTGCTTACTGAATGTTTTGTTTAATAAATTGAATTTGGTGGTTTTGCATCTGGTTTTATAGTTATTAGGTTCAGAATAAACACCAGTAGCTCAGGTGCACTTCTTAGTCTTATCTATGGCCTTTATTTATAGTCTGGGGCTTTGCAAATGACTGTTATCTATAAATAGCAACTCTACATGGATATGCAGATAAGGTCAGAGAAAGTCATTTGTGATGAATAAGGAAAAGCAAAGTCTTTTTTGAAAACACTCCCATTTTTTGAAAAGAGTAAGCTGTGTGCAGTTCTGCATTACAAAGTTGCGAATTACTTTGGAAAAACCTAAGGGTTCATATTACTTTTTTCTTTTCTTTTTTTTAAATATTGTGGGTGAACGTGGCTAAGTGCAATCATGTTAAAAATGTTTAAGGAAAGCTGCAGACTGTGCAGTACTTAAAACTGATTTAAAAAAATAAAATGGGGTTTATAATGTTTTACATACAGGCATCCTTTTGTGGACACCCCTGATGGTTTCATTAAAGAATAGAAAGGAAGAGGTAGGAAGGATTGAAAATGGGGAGACAAACAAAGATGGGAACACAAAAGGAAAACATCAAGATGGTAAGTACTAGAGGAGGTGGGAGAGGATGGGTGGCATGGTTTTCCAGGGGATAGACCACCTTATTTTTATTTTTACTTTTTTTATATGAGAGGGTAGTGTGAATGGAAAATGGTAAGAGGATGTAGGAGAAAGAATAATGGAAGAAGGGCTGACAAAGTGCCAACAGGAGTCCAAGTTCATAGAGTCTCAACATGCCCACTGCCAGATGGTGTTGCAGTGGTGTACCCCAATGTTGACGGGGTAGGGCCTGTATTGGTGCAGTGGTCGGCATCATCTGGGGCAGTATGGCTTCCACATGCTGAAGAAAGACTTCAGCTGGCTGAATTCTTCTGTTGACTACCTCCATTAGTGTGTTTCCTTTACCAAGTTCTAAAGCCCCCTTTCAGTGAGACTTGCCAGGCTGCCACATGCTGGTGTGCCTGCAGGACCAGTACCTCCCCCCTGACATTGCAAGGATATCCCCAGATGAGCAGAGGGTGAGCCTTCCCTATCCTAGGAGTTATGTGCGTAGCCTGCTCCTGAGAAGTTTGAATCTGTAAAAAAAGGAAAATAAATTGGACAGAAACAAAACAAAACAATAAAGGAGAAAGAAATGTATAATCAAAATAGGAAATATGTAGAAAGAAAGTGGCAGGGACAGACAAAAGAGAAAATATACAATAAATCCACACATCATGTTTACATTCGCTTTCATATACTAATGCACTACTACAGTAAAATATTTAGGTTTATAGGTTCATAATAGGCTACCTGCCCTATGGCATTTATAAACCTAGCCAGAGTGTGTTTGGCTTTCGCCACCCATTTTAAATTAATTTTGCTATGTCCTTTTTCGAGGTTAGTATACTGTGCCTCTGTCTAACAGTGACACAGAAGTGATACCTGGGGTAAACCTACGATCTCCCATCCACTCATCAAGATTCCTCTTGAAGAGAGTCAATGAGGGACTCTGCCTAACCTGGACTGGGATTTTATTCCAGAGTGAAGGGAGCCTCTGGGTTATGAATTTGTCCCTCCAGCATGTCCTATTTATTTCAGTGCTGAGGTTCAAGTCTCTCGAGCACATAGCTCGATGGGATTTGGATTTTCTGAGGTGCAGCATGTCCATTAATTCTGGGTTGGACATGGCTTTATACGTCAGGCACAGATCGCCTCTGAGCAGGCTGTATGCCACTGAGTAGAGCTGGAGTTTCTTTAACCAGGCAGCATATGGCATCTGTTTGAGCCCTTTGATCCTCTTGGTGAGGTACTTTTGGGGCATTGTACTCCATTATGGGCCTGATGAGGGATGAGTAAAGAGGCACAATTACCTCCCCTGATCTAGATGTGAATCCTTTCATGATTAGGTGGGCTATATAAAATGTTTTTCTAACCACTTTGGCCATGTGGTTTTCAAATGAGAGATTGCTATCAACTTGGGTCCCCAGGTCCCTAATTACTTCTTCCATACTTAAAGGATTAACACCTATGTGGTAATTTGTGGGCACTTTGTTTTAGCCAAAGGGGATGACTATACACTTTTTGGCATTTAGCTTGAGGCCATGGCTCTGGCACCAGTTGTCTGTTTCTATGAGGCCCTTTTCTAGGATGCTTGTGTCTGCTGGAAAGTCGATTATGGCGCCTAGTTTGCAGTCATCTGCAAACTTGGTCAGCCACAGTCCTTCCGTGTTGGCCTGTACCTCCGAGAAATATATACCGAACAAGAGAGGTCCCAGGACTGAGCCTTGTGGGACGCCACTTGTAACTGGTTTGGAGTCTGACATGGCTCCAGCAATTCTAACCATGTGGGTTCTGTCCTTGAGCCAGTTTGCAACCCATCTAGTGACATAGGGGTTTATATATAAGCTGGTGAGCTTAGCTATAATGCCCGAGTGGGTTATTGTGTCGAAGGCTTTTGCGAGGTCCAGGTAGGCTGTATGGACCACTTTCCCCTCATCAATGGCCTTGGTGACTATTTCAAAGAAATCGACCAGATTTAAGAGGCAGGATCTGCCCTTAACAAAGCCGAACTGGGTAGGATCCAGTGTCTGTAGGTCCCCAATATCTTTATTTATGAGGTCCATGATGATCCTTTCCATAGCTTTGCAGACCAAGCTAGTCAGGTTTATGGGGCGATAGTTTCCAGGATCCATTAAGGCACCACCTTTGTGGAGAGGGACCACTGTTGCTGTACGCCACTCTTTGGGTACATATCCTGTAGTAAGGCTGAGATTGAACAGTAGTTTTATGTTTGGATTTAGCTCTTCTTGGAGTTCATGTAGGGCGCAAACCGGGACACCATCTGGTCCCATTGATGCTGTGTTTTGCTTTGGAGGGCGGCTCTTACCTGAGCTTCTGAGATGTCAGGGGGGCAGCACTCTGCTGGGATTGATATTTGCCCTTTTGGTGGGGGGGGGGGTTTGCGCTGAACCTGTCAGCTAGGATGTTGGCAATGTCTGTGGGTTCGGTGTATTTTTTGTCATTTTAGACTAACTCTGAGCATATCTGGGAATTCCCACCCAGGTTCCTAACATAACTAAAGAAAGCCTTGTGATTATCCTTAGTGTCCTGTGCAATTTTTCTCTCGAAGCTGGCCTTAGAAGATTTTATGAGTGCCCATAGTTTTTTGCTAATACTGATCAGAGATGCCTTCCCTTTTTGGGATTTTGCTCTATCGTGGAGTAGCTTCCTCCTTCTATTGTATAGTTTGTTTATGGCTGGGGTCCACCAGAAAGGATGCCTGCCTTTGGAGGATTGGGTCTTGGTTTTATTTGGGATTGCATGATCCATGCATTCCTGAAGGTGTTCATAGTATGCGTTTATAAAGGATTCTGCAGTCTGATCCATATTTTCCACAGGCCCGGGGGCTTTGAAGGATTCCACCTCGGTTTTGAGGAGTGTGAAATTTGCTTTAGAGAAGTTTTTCACTGTGGTTTTCTGGGCAGGGGGTGGTGTCGGGATGTGAATATCCAGTGAGATTAGTTTATAGTCTGATATTACCAATGAGGGATACACTTCTGGTCTGGAGTATAGAGCCCCCATGTTGTTGATGATCAGGTCCAGTATGTTTTCCCCTCTTGTGGGAGTGGTAACAAGTTGTTCCATAGCATTTGAGTTTATAAATTCTAGGAACCTTTGGGCTAGGGTGCTGGAGCTAGAGTAATGCTCCCAGTCTATGTTTGGGTAGTTGAAGTCGCCCAGTATAATGGCATTTGGAGAGACCTTCATATTTTCCAGTGTTCTCAGGAAGGCCGGGTGGGGTTCCTGGGTTTGGGAGGGGTGGTCTGTAGCAGGCTATAAACTGGAAGGAAGTTTTACCCACTGTTAGTTGCACATGGATAGTCTCTGATGCTTCATGCTGTGCCACCAACCTGGCATGTGGGCATCTTTGACGAATATTGATACTCCCCCTCCTTTTGTGGTTCGGTCCAAGTTTTGGGGCCGAAAAGCATGGTATGAGGTATAACCTGGTAGCACTGGGGTGCTCTCGGGAGCCTTGAACCAGGTTTCTGTTACTGCACAGATATCGATGTTCTTCATGCTAAGGAGAGTTTTGAGTGTGTGCATCTTGAGGTTTAGGCTTCTGGCGTTGAGTAGCATTACTCTTAGTTTCTTATCCCTTGTGATACCTATGGAGGTGGGTTTGTCTTTTGATCCTTGCCTAAAAAAGACACTATGGGGGTGGCAAGAGCCTTTACCAATATCCAAAAGCCCAGGGGTGAGAGGTGCAAGCCGTCCCTAGTGAAGCATCGTGGCTTGTCGAGCATGTCATCCCAAGCTGACAGGCATTGGATCCCCTTTGAATGACACCAATACTTAAGCCAATTGTTGAAATTGATCATCTTGTCTTCATATTGTGGCATCATTCTTGGTGAGGGTAAGATGCTACTCAAGGTCAAGGTCATACCGGCCTGGGTTACATGCTCAGAGAGCTCCTCTATGTCTCTTTTCATGTAGTCCAGGGAGGTACGTCTCAGGTCATTCACACCAGCATGGACAATGACTGAGTCATATTTGTACTTGCCTTGGAGTGACCTGAGTGCTTGTGTTATGTCGCGGATCCTAGCGCCCGACAGGCAGCTCACCATGACCTTCTCCTTGTTCAGCCTGGTGAGCGAGACGTCAGTGTGCCTGACGATAGAGTCACCTATTACAAGTGTATCAGGTATGTTGTTTAGCCGTAAGGGCTGTGACTGTTTGGCAGCACACTGACTTTGTGAGCTATGTGTTGCACGTGTTTTGTTTTGGGGTAGTGGTTGCTTGGGTGTCTGCTTTGGAGGTCTCTGCTGCTTAGGCAGATTTTTATTTAGAGCCTCCAAGTATGTTTTTGTGTGTTTATGTGTTTGGTTTGCTGTTGTGGTAGGTCTATGTGAGACTGGAATTGTAGTGAGTGTGGTTTCCTTCTCCTCCTGAATGGTTACGCCAGTACTGAGTTGAGAGAGCTTAGCCTCCAGTTTGGCTATATGGTTGCATCTCTCACATGTGTTGGAATTTGTTGGGAGGAAGGGAGGGTTGTCTGTGTACATGAGGCAGTTGTAACATTGCCTCAAGATTCCCAGATTCACCAGCTGGACCAGAGAGGAGGTTGACAACTGAACTTTGGACATGCTAGAATAGTATTGGGAATTCCTTTATAATTGAAAAAAGGGCCAATGGGGAACAAGGTACTCAAGGGGAGTTTGTGAGGGTGTAGTGCTTTTAATTTTTTATTGCTGACATATATAATTGCTTCATTGAGCAAGTGCCAGGCTTTAGAGTAGGAATAGGGTGTTTATTATGAGAACTAGATCAGTTCTAAGGGAAAAAGTGAAGAGCAGACTTTGTGGAGCCGAGAATGGTTTAAACCCAATTAAGCGGAGCTGCCCGATGCTGCGCTATGTGCAAAATCACACAAAGCCACGCCAAAGTGGCTTTTATACAGGGGGATTTGAAAGAGCTAGAAATTGGCCCAAAACAGCCAATAGACTACCAGATTCTTGTGCTGAGAACACTCCTCCAGGGATAGATAGGCTGCTCTAAGCTCCCCACTGCCACTGGTGAACAAAGAAGCCTCCCTTTATCCAAGAAAGGAAATGGGCAACACAGGAACTTTCCAAAAGTCCAGAATACAGCAAAGCCTGTATTTGGACTACTCTAGGTCAGGAAAGACAGGAAACAAGGATCATTTTTTTGTTTTTTTTTCTTTTTTGCAACAAACAGCAGGAAAATGCAATAAATATGTAACACAGGCTAGCGCACTTGAGTGTGTAGCCTCAACAGGTATATGCAACAAACAGGACAAACTTTAAAAGTGCAGGTGCAAAAACAACTTTAAACAGTTTAAAACAGTTCAAGAAACAGAAATACTTGCAGTTTAGCTAGATTGCACAGTCGCCCAGGTAGTAGCAGGAAAAAAAACACTTTTATCAGGTTAGCAGTCACTCTTTTAGCCTCTCTGCTGCTATCACCTCTCTGCAGGACCATGAGGAGCTTGGCTGAGTAGTAACAAGCACATAAACCGCGCCAAAGCAGGTTTTATACAGGGGGACTTGAAAGAGCTAGAAATTGGCCCAAAATGGCCAATAGACTACCAGATTCTTGTGCTGTGAACACTCCTCCAGGGATAGATAGGCTGCTCTAAGCTCCCCACTGCCACTGGTGAACAAAGAAGCCTCCCTTTATCCAAGAAAGGAAATGGGCAACACAGGAACTTTCCAAAAGTCCAGAATACAGCAAAGCCTGTATTTGGACTACTCTAGGTCAGGAAAGATGGGAAACAAGGATAATTTTTTTTTTTCTTTTTTGCAACAAACAGCAGGAAAATGCAATAAATATGTAACACAGGCTAGCGCACTTGAGTGTGTAGCCTCAACAGGTAAATGCAACAAACAGGACAAACTTTAAAAGTGCAGGTGCAAAAACAACTTTAAGCAGTTTAAAACAGTTCAAGAAGCAGAAATACTTGCAGTTTAGCTGGATTGGACAGTCGCCCAGGTAGTAGCAGGAAAAAAAAACACTTTTATCAGGTTAGCAGTCGCTCTTTTAGCCTCTCTGCTGCTAGCACCACTCTGCAGGACCACAAGGAGCTTGGTTGAGTAGTAACAAGCGCAAAAACTGTGCCAAAGCGGGTTTTATACAGGGGGACTTGAAAGAGCTAGAAATTGGCCCAAAACGGCCAATAGACTACCAGATTCTTGTGCTGGGAACACTCCTCCAGGGATTTATAGGCTGCTTTAAGCTCCCCACTGCCACTGGTGATCAAAGAAGCCTCCCTTTATCCAAGAAAGGAAATGGGCAACACAGGAACTTTCCAAAAGTCCAGAATACAGCAAAGCCTGTATTTGGACTACTCTATGTCAGGAAAGACAGGAAACAAGGATAATTTTTTTGTTTTTTTCTTTTTTGTAACAAACAGCAGGAAAATGCAATAAATATGTAATACAGGCTAGCGCACTTGAGTGTGTTAAAGTAAAACTTGTGAATAGGAAGTGCATATGCATACAATAAGGGTAGAAGGCAGTGTGAGTGGGAAATGGTAAGAGGATATAGGGAAAAGAATAAGGGAAGAAGGGCTGACAAAATGTCCTTAAAAATGGAGTAATGTTTCCTAATGACCAATATAGCAAACAGTTGTACAGCTATACATGGACATATTTCACTTTTTTACAATAATATGATGATTTAAAAACATTTTTATGCATCTTACACATTACAAAATAGTAAGAAATAATTCCCTTGGGCTTCAGTTGTACTTACTGTGATGCCCACTACTGCTACCAATATGTGATGGCCACCAGTATGTGTTGTTTCCATGCTGGGCCAGTAATCAAGGACCTGAATCCTCACCACTGACACTGGAGAGAGACGTGCACTTGGAATACATATGGATACACTCAGTATTTCCATTTGCAGACCTCTCTGCATTAAGTACAATTTCCCATAAGAGCATACAGGGAACACATTCAGCCTGGGGTTTGGATGTCTCTATAGCTGTCTCCCTCCAGGTTCCTTACAAGACACACCACTGGTGCAGCAGTAGGGTTAGGTCCTCAGCTGAGTGTCCAAGCCAAGATCTCCAGCACCCTCTCTATAAACCCAGTGCTTCATGTCCCCTCCCAAGTAGTTGAAACACACACTTTTTAAAATTAAATTTTCACACACACATATACACACACACAAACACACACACACACACACACACACACACACACACACACACACACACACACACACACACACACACACACACACACACACACACACACACACACGCACATGTGCTCACATACACACCCCTGGGAAAGGCAAGCACAGATTATCTGCTCTACCAACTTTGCCCAGACTATAATGTAGATTCACTGCCATCAGTCAGTTACTGAAAGGCTCTTTCAAAGGGTATCCAATTATACTGTAGAATATCAATACTAATACAAATGGTAGTAGTTCACCAAGACAGCTAGGCCTTCTGGAGTGGCTCACACAGTGTCACCAAATAAATATAAGTACTCTCAAAGGTTATATACTTTCTACAAGGACTAGCCACAATAAACTTTTTAAATATATTTAATAATAAATAATAAAAGTACATGAAAATACTGAATATATATTCACAGTAAACCACAGAGTTCAAATCACAGAAAATATTGAAAAAACATTAATGGATATACTCAGACAAAAAAGAAAAACAGTATAAACTAAGCTTCACTCTATTCCAGACTCAATCTAAGATAATCACTGTCCCCTAGTTAAGTTACTTACTGCAGCAAGGCAAGATGCTGTGAGTGAAGGTCTTTGTAGTCAGGCTTCCCAAACAGAATACTCAGTATTCTGAGATTTCTCTTTGTAATATCTAAAATATAATTTCCAAGAGGGCTGGCAAAATGACCTCTATCTGGTCACCTGACTCCAGGTTCTCACAATATTCCCCTTTGAAGCTAAAACAGCAAATTAGAACAGACATCCACAATACACATCTAAATGTTTATGGCAGTGCCTGGGGCCTCCCCTCTTTTCACTGAGCTAATGGACAAAGGCTCTTCCCCAGACACAACATCTCCAGTCCTATTCAGCACTGTGGGGTACCTTTCAATGGCTTTACAGCTTATTTACATTTCCCTTATTTTTGTTAAAGTTAACCTTTGCTGTACCAGTCCTTTATAAAAACATATACATTTAATTCAGCTACAAAAATACATGCAAATTTCTCTTCATTTTAGCAGGGTGCACTGTTGATACATTTCAACACAAGCAAAGCTCACAAATACATTTTCAGCATAAGCATCTGTACCAAATCAGTTTGATATAAATATGACATACAGTTCTAATACATTTGTAACACAAGCATCTTGTATAAATGAGTTTGATATTCAAAGGACATATCATTCTTTGTAAAACTCCACCTGGCTATGCTGGCATTTGCCCATATCATCACACTTGCAATAAGATTCAACCAGCTTTTGACTCTTCTTTGTTGTTGGTAGTGATTATACTTAATCTCTTCCACAGCTGTAATTAGAAGAGAAAAGACAATTCATGTTTATTTGTATTTGCAATTTTTACATATATATTTATCTATTCCATGTTAATGTAATAAACATTTTTGTTTTCTTAATTATTTTCTCTTGCATATGCATAGCTGTATGAATGTGTATAATACTGTACCAGTATTCCTTGTCATGCAAGAGAAAAATAAATGTATGAACTATGTGTGGAATGTTGTTTTCAAAATGCAATTGTGTTTGAGTTGATGTGTAAAATAGAAGTCAAACAACATTTGTCAGCATAGTGTGTGCTGGTCAGTCACTTGGCACAGCAACTCCAACCCCCATTCCCCACCTCCACTTCAACTAGGGTGTGGTGTCTGGCACTTCAGCCATGATGTATGTGTAGATAGAAGTACTTCTAAACAAACAACTGTGTTAAGCAATGGTTTTAATTATATTTCTATGTACTACACAAAACTGGCTTTATTTAATAAACTATTAAGTCATTTCATGGAATAGTAATACATTTTAATGAGTAATTATAATTTTATTTTCATTATTTATAAATCAATTAATAAATACTTCTTCTTACAACCTAATATGTGATTTACAGAGCTACATATACAAATTATTATTTTAATAAACATATGTCACATTTGTATTTATTATGAGAATCACCCATTACTTATATCCATCTTTTTATAAAAAGATGCATGTATGATAAGAAATATGCTTTTGATTTTCTCTGTATTTCATAATAGCATTAAAAGTAATATTTTTAGGTAGACATATCATTCTCAGAAAACTACTCTAGTTATGCCAAGTTAAACTTTTTTGGCCAGCTGGTCAGCCCTATGCTTCTACAAGTCATAAAAATGATGACAGAACTGCTGACCTGAGCAGGATATACCTATCAGGGTTGACAGGTGGTCACCCAACTCTCGCCAAATATCAATTTTTTTTCAGGTGGTATGATCCTTAATTTGTTCCTGATAAGAATCACTGAGAAGGTAGACCATTATCAAGATCTCCTTGTCAGACCAGCAAAGAGCATGGCCTCTTGCTTTCAAGGGTGATGCCATCATTCAAAGTGCCAAAACAAAAATGAGGAAAGTATGGTCAGGGATGTATTAATCAGGGTTAGGACCACTCCCTGTTGGGTGTGACATCACCCTAAGAAAACCATGTTTACTAGCAGTAGCATTTAAACAGCTAATGATATTATTGGCAAGTTTGGTTTAACCAGAACTGCTTTGTCACATACTTTTTTTTTAAAGGAAATCAGTTAACTATCCCTTCCAAGCTTGATTAAAATGGACTATAACACCAGTATTTCTTAAATAGTACAGCAGAACACTTCTTCTAAGTTTTCCTTAAGTGTCACTATGTGTGCTAGTTTTAAGTGTTAAAAACTTATGATTTGTTTGAGATGCTTAGGTGTGACATGTGACGTTGGATGGGCAGAAATTAAACTTCAGATTGATGCAAAGTTGATATTCAGTTGACTCAATTTTTTAACCATATTCTGATGTTGGTTAGACTATGGCCATTTTCACATTCCTGGGGTAAACTTGGGACAGATGTAAAGTGCTGCAGACTGCTAAGCTGTCCACAGTACATCCATGTCAATCTGATGTACATTCATGTTACTTTGGCTGTGATTTCATGATCAGCGGAAAGCAAAATTTGACAATACATCTCGAGACACATTTGTGTAATACTACAATTCAGAGAAATGAATGTAAATAAGCTGAACTTGTTTATAACATGTTTAAATGGCCCTGAATTTGTGCCAAAAAGATGAGCATCTCCATATTAATTTGCCAATACCCAAGATTATTAGAATTAGGAAATACTTTAAAAAATTATACTTTAATAAGAAACACTTCAAAATATATTTTATTAATGAGTTAAGGGTCATATTTAATTAATTTACATACATGATTTGCATGTTATGATAGTAATGACTGATTGCTGGATTTGTGTCATTGAAAGTTGGATTTCATGAGATCATCAGTGGAAATGATTACTGATGACAGAAAATGATCATTACTATGGTATATTTTACTGATTGTACACTGAAGTTCTGCAGTCCTAATGATATGGGTACATGAGAATGGCAGAGAGTGGGGCAAGCATGCTTTTTGTGCCACAAGTGATTGCATTCATGACCTGAATGAAATAATGTATTGTAATTTTATGTGGCTTTACTGGCTTTATTGAGATTTCTGTATATATTTATATGGCTTGTATTGAGTAACATTTTTATTTAATGCGTGTGTCAGGAAGCAGCGGCATACCTAACATATTTGACACATGGAGCAGACATTTTTTTTAAACCCCCGCAGAAATTTTTTCTAACACCTCCTCCAATATGACAATTGTTTTTAGTAATGAGCAAGCTAGTTGCAGTGATCAAATCCCCAAAAGACTCAGCCACCCCACAGGAAAGCGTTTCCCAAACAAAAAACTCATGGCAGAATCATGGACTAAAGCTAAATCTCAAAAATGCATTATCGCCTCCCTTGGAAAGTTGAGTATGACATTCACAACACACCCCTTAAAGCTGACCAGTAGTGTGGGATTTGGTAACATATATGGACAGTTAACCCCAAATTCTATTAGGAACAGATCAAGATGAAGCAAACTTAGGGACATTCTACAAAATCAGGAACAGTTTCAACGTGGTTTTACAAATAACAGCAACCAGAGAGAAAGAAAGAGTAAAGACTGCCACATATTTCATGCAAATGCACACTTGTCATGGAAAGGCAGATATAAGCTAAGCAAAAATATGAGAGTAAACTGCAGACCAAACATATTAGGCAGATAAAAGAACATTCTGTAAAACGGGGGACAGTGTCCAATTTGTTTCATTTACCAGTAGTTCTGGTATAATGATGATCACTATCACTCCCATTTGTGGTATAACAAATGTTGGCTATCCATCTACAATGATCATTGCAAAACTGGCTCCTTGGTATAGAAGACAGCAGATTTTGCAGAGTTATATAATTATTTTGCTTAGCTTAATACAAGAGCATTGTTAAGCACATTTGCATAACTGACTATGAATACCTGCCTATTATAGTCAAAAAAGTGTAAAATCTTTGCCTGGATAAACAAACAACATTAAGTTCTATTTATACAACAGTTATGATAATTGATCCTTTGCATTTTTTTTTTGTTTACATGCTGTGGTGATCAGAACATGTACTATAAAATCAATGGGAACTATATTCACAAAGTAGATATGTATGGAGGCCATTGTCTTGTATAATTCATATAAATGATTAATTAGGCCTATTCTGGAACATAACTCCACCTATTCTCTCTATAAATGGATGGATACATTTATGTGGGAACAGGTCAAATGGAAATTTACAAGGAGAATATCTTCTTTGAAATACCTTACAGACAAACTAGCCATGTTGAATTTGCATACTACTTCTTATGGGCTAATTAAGGACACATTTTGTTCTTGCTTAGAAAGTTTCAGCCATCCCTATTTACAAGACTTATTGGAGTTGAAGGAATGTGTACTCATCAGATTGGTTAGGAAACCCATTATTAATTTTGAAGTTACAAGTCTGACAAATGAGGCAAATACATTATATGGGGCATCATGTGACTTTGGAACTGTCTACCTCTTGTAATTATACATTCTGCTACTCTTACTTCTTTTAAATCTAACTTAGATCAATGTGATGGGACAAAGATTTGACAGGAATAAGGAATCTATGTTACTAGAAGTTTTTTTTTTTGGCCTTGATTACAGGTACAGAAACAGATGAACATATAAATTTGTATGTGTATCTGTTAGTCTTGAGTGTGTAAGTTCAGAAGCAGTATGTGCTTTGTTGCTCTGCAGGAAGTGCACACTCAAAGCATTTCCTTCAAGAATAAAATATATACAAACTGCACTTTAGTATGAGATGGGGAAATTTTTTTTTTTTTTACAGAACATCTCAGTACTCCCAAGAACCAGTCATATATAGTCCTACCATTGTCAGATGTACACTAACAATAAAATGAATCTGTTTAAGTGGAGACACAAACTAAAGGGTATAAAACACTGCAATATGTCATAATGAAGCATTCTGTAATGCCACAAAAACAACCAATGAATTTAGTGTGAGCTATTGATTGGAGACAGGATGGACAGTAGTGGTTGTAGCACAGATTGCCAACTCAGCAAGTTAGGAACCGACAGTCCATTTCATTTCGGACTGGAACAAGGACAGGTGCCACTGGCCCTCCTTAGCATCTGCTCTTGAAAGCATTGCAGCTGCTTCATGTGAATTATTGATAATTAAGAGGCTATGACTACATTCAATTCATTTGCATCTTATTGTTACCTAGAAAGCTAGTTAAAATCAACAAAAATAATAGGTGAAGAGTGAAACAGTTTCCAGAAGCAGGAATAACAAAACTTGAGTGTACAAGGGATAAGAGACAGCAAGCAAACATCCGACTGTGCAATCTATGCATTCACCTTCTCAGTCTGAGAAGGCCATAAGAACTCACCATCCAGAATCAAACATAACAAGAGTGAAGTCAACATACTTTGCAAGTATTGCTCTTACTGGCTTCATCTGCCATTATTAGCAGATGGACTAAATGCTTAAAAAAGCATTTTCAGTTTGTTTCTGTCTAAATCAAATACTTAGAATAAATGTACCACATGGGATCATTTGTTGTTGAAGGAATAACATAATTTCAGACTGTAAAACAGAAGTCAATCCAACCTCAGATATACAGTTCTCTAACATAAGTGTGTTACTTTTGCAAACTTCCTGTATAAAACACAGTTCTGACAATCCTGAATAAATAGCAGGTCTACAACTGTTACAGACAACCAGAAAAGTTGTATATATTATATGCTGGTTGTTATGTTATAAAGCCAGTAATCACAGACCGAAAAACAAAGGTAACAAACTAGTAACACACTCCCAATGGATTGGAGAAGTAGAAAACAGAATTAACGCCAAATCACAGCCACTCAAATAATTTTATGAGGACCAGTTTAGTGCTTTCATTCCTACTACTTTTGGAACTTCGTCAGAACTGATTAAAACAACCATATTACACATTTAAATATTTAATGTAACTTTGTGAAAAAGTGTTACCAACCCCTAAATTGATAAAGGTACACTTTAAGCAATAAAATTAAACATAAAAATTCTTACTATATATCCCTTACTATAAAATCCCAATATACTTACCTATATTTGCAGGCTCTAAGATCCTTATGTCTGGTTAAGCCTATCATACCTCGGATCAGCTCCCCCTGCACAGCTACGTATGTGAGGTTACAAAATCCCCTTCAGTAACCGCCATTTTCCAAAGACTCAGTGCTCCTAGACCCAGTCGGCTGCTTTCTCCCTCGTGGCATGTAACTTGTGTAATCATTGTTATTTGTCTTAATCTGCAACTGTTTTTTGTAGCTAATATAGCTTTTGATTAAGTATTGTCCTATTATTAAGACACAAAGTGTTATGGATTGATTGAAAGCTCCTTATTTTGGAACTGAGGCAACTTTCATGACATAAACCTGTTTTTAATGCTGTTCAAACTGTTGTTTACTAGATACTGCCTCACGTACGACCCAATTAACTTCATAGAAAAAGAAAAATGTTTTAAAGTGACTAGCAAGCTTGTCTGTTACTGTACTGATATAGCTACTGGGAGGCTAGTAGGTTCAGCATTTCATTACGGCTGTTAGAATAGCATAATTTTACAACATCATAGTAAACAATAAAATGTTTTAAAGCAACTAGCAAGCTTCTTAACTGTTTACTGTACTTATATTGTGACTAGGAGGCCAGTATGTTCACTGTTTAATTACGGCTGTTGGCATAGTATTGTTTTACAACAGAAACTGCATTGTGACTAAAGACACACAAGCAGCAGCTTTAGTTACTAATTAGTGATAGGAACATAATTTTATTAGCTACTGGATACTAGTTAGTGACAAATTATAATATTCTGTACTGAATTGTCTTAAACATTGTAAAGATATATTTGTGTGTCCTGAACATAAAACACTGCACTGTTAAAGTGTTTTGAACTTGAAACTACCTAGACATTGACTGATTACTGAATAGTGACCAGGAAACTATCTGAAATGCTGCTTTGACTTAGCATTTCGGGCATTGTGACAACCTTAAATTAAGGAAACTGCTTTACTTTTAAACTAGATACTCATGTTATCTAATTAATCTTTTCCCTATCAGGTACTATCCCCCTCTAACAGCTGTTCTGCATTGTCCTGCATCTGGCTTGTATTATAAGAAGGACGCTACCCTGTGGAAACTTAAGCTGAAAACCTGCTCTGAACTGTCCCTCGACTATACAGACCTGCTAAGGTTACTATCTATAAATTATCTCTGTTTGTACCACAGTTGCTCTCCTGGGTCTATAGCATTATTAGGTAGCCCTAAATACTGAACCAACCCCTAAAACTCTAATATATTGGCTAAATCAGAATAGCTATCTCTAAAGAATACTGGATGCCCTAATCAAGTATTTCCCCTATATTATGCATTAAATTGCAAGCAAAACAGAAAAAGTGTTACCAACCCCTAAATTGATAAAGTTGCACTTTAAGCAGTAAAATTAAACATAAAAATCCTTACTATACATCCCTTACTATAAAATCCCAGTATACTTACCTATATTTGCAGGCTCTAAGATCTTTGTGTCTGGTTATGATGTTATGTTTGCTTGTGTAACTACCTTTGGAGCTTTCCTCCCCAGGCCTCCGCTGAAAATAGACATGTATCCAGTCATTTTATCTCGGTTAACAAATGTAAAATAAAATAAAATAAATAATTGCTAGCAACAAATGACTAAAATAACCAATAAAATACGTACATAAATTAAGAAACATTAAAATGGCTACATTTTAATATAGAATTAATAGAACATGCTCCATTTAAGCCAAGATAACTTGTGGCATTTAATTTAAGTTGCCATCTAAACTCACAGGCTTCTAGGTGTTCATCAGTAATCCGGCACTGCAGGTCTTTGTTCTCTTGCTAAATTATTAAAAAAGCAAATGTATGTGTTTCAAATTCAGCAATATGCTTGAACAAGGCATTAGTAGTTTTTTCTTCCTAATGTCCAGCAAGTGTATATATGTTCTTTAACGTTTTTAGAGGTCTTACCCATGTAGTAGGCAGGACAAACTAAGTATTGGGCTAAATAAACAACATTGTAAGAACAACAATTAAAATACCCATTAACTTTATAAATTCTTCTTCTAACTGTAAAATTATTATCACATAATATATTTGAGCATTGAGAACAGGATCCACATTTTGTAGTCCCATTTTTCTTTGATCTATTAAAATCATGAGATGACTTACTTTTAATCTCAAAATAATTTTTAAAAGTTTTATCCCTTCTTAATATAGATATAGGTTTGTCCCCCATTGAGTTGAGAAATTTAGGATCAGAAAAAAATATATTCCAGTTTTTAAACATGGACCCCACAATGGCCTTACTATCCAAATAATATGTAGATATAAAACTCTTTCTACCCTTGTCAAACTGAATGAAGGTCTGTAATATTGATTCATTATTTGTAACTGGATAGCCATTAGATAAAAGGGGAACATAAATACCTGACTATCTTTTAGTCAAGACTTCGTCCCTGATAGAGCTAACAAAATCCAAGGGGTACCCACTCTTAAAGAACATATCTTTTAAAATGTCACACTCATTAATAAAAATATCAAAATCTGATATCATCCTGGCTAATCACACAACTTATCCTTTCACTGTAGTCTTTTATTTTTTGGGGGGGATGTACAGGATGCCAGCTTGAAAAATGAAGATATGAGTTAGAAAATGAGGGATGCAAAAAATTGTGGAACTAAATCTCTGGTTTTCATAGTCCTTTTTTATCTCAACATCCAAAAGGAAATTTTTTTCTTTATTAAAATTAAATAAAAAAAAAATAGTATCATTGATATGGGTAAGAAATTCTTCCAGTTTGTCTACAGAGTCTTTCCATAATATAAAAATATCATCAGAAACAGGTATACATTAACCAGTTCTGTTCAAATTCACTACCAAATATAAATTGGTCTTCCCATTCAGCCATGACATAATTTGCAAACATGGGGGTATACGCTGCCCCCGTGACCACTCTGATCACCTGTCTATAATACTGCCCTTTAAAAAACAAGAAATAATTTTTTAAAACAATCTCCATTAGTACAACCATTGCATTGACTTTGTCATTATTAAGATCAGTACATTTAAATAACTCTTTCTCAAACCAGCTGAGACCCAATTCAAGTGGTATAACCAAAAATAAATTATTAACATCTATCATGACTAAATATACCTCAGGCACAAAACCATGTTATTCAATTGACTAAGAAAATGCAATGAGCCCTTACATATTTGTGGCATCTCAGAAAAGCCAGATTTTAAATTAGAATCCAACAACTTTGATATAAATAAGTTTTTGACTGAGTGGCATCCACAAGAAGATGAAAAGGTAGATGTAGTACATCTTTATTAATTTTTGGTATGCCAAATATACTGGCTATTGCTGTGTTTTCATTATGCATGAAATTATACTCGTCCTTGGAAATTTTATCTTGAAACAGCATTTCATTCAACAAATAATCAGGTCTGATTAGCTGACCAGTATTCCATGCCTTATTTTGGTCTCCAAACCAAAGAGCCAAATTGAGTTTATAGATAAATAATTTTAAATTAATTAGTGTACTTACAAGATTAGCTCTTTTAGTGGATAAAAAAGTTAAACCCTTGGATAATAAATCAGCAGGGGAACAAGTGAAAAGTTTTCTAGAATAACTGAAATTTTAAAATCACCAGTACCAGTGGTTATAACAGTAACATTTGATACTGCCATAATAATTTTGGTTGTATTATTTAAACACTCACTAACCGTTAATTTCTATAGCAAATGTTCCAGTTGTTCTGTTTCAGCTTGACCTTTTGCTGGTTATAAAGTTCATTGGAATCCTGCTGTTTCCAAGAGATTGTTCATTTTTTGTTGTAGTTCTTGATCTGTTCTGACCTTCTGACTGATTTCTGTTCTAAAAGAGCCAAGCCACTTCTAGGTATACTGTTGCATGCATGGGAAGCAGTTGGTTGCTAAATCTCACTAGGTTCATCACGACTGGTGGAAGTGCCAGGGTGACCATGGAAACCAAGTGAAACTGGATAAACCTTCCCTCTGCATAATCATCGGCATCCCATTTTAATTTATCAGTTTTTTATTGCAAAATACTCTGGCAAGTTTTATCAACATTAGAAAATATGTTGGTATAGTTCGTTTCATAATGATTAAAGTTCAAGTTATAGCAAATTGCTTTGTTTAAATTATCAAGCTGTTGCGATAACTGTTCAATCTCCATATTATTGTATTTAACCATAATTTTCATTACCTCACACTCTGCTTTGTTAAATACAGAATGTAAGTCCTAAAACATTTAAGCATTTCTAGTGATATTATTTGGATAATGCCAAAGTCTATGGGACAAAATTCAATTCAATTTTCTTATTAAGATAGCTATTTCACAGTTGCAATTTTTGAATTGTAATAATGTTTTCTCAAACACTTTCAACAACTCACAAAGCGACCTATAATTATTTTCCAAAGAAACAGGTCTATGAGTGTGAATATCCAAGTTTAAACATTTTGTTTCCAGTCAAAAAATTAAAAAAATAAGAGTCATTGTTATGGTCCCAACCTCACCCCCTCGTAGGTTGTGTGAGTGGTAAACGCAGACTATAATTAAGTGAACATCCACCACTTCTTTGTGTAGATTGTAGCGATATGTTATTGAAAAACTCAAAACCTGATGTCTAACTTGTAAAAGCAGGGACAGATCTCCTACGGCTTTAGCAGTCTCTTCGTTGAATTCTCCATTCTTCATTTCACCAACACCAGAAGCCATAGTGACAAAGCGCAAACCAAAAAACAAAGATAACAAAGTAATAACACACTCCTGATGGATCAGAGAGGTAGAATAAACCCAGTAATTGCCACTGCAGGTGCATGTCAACCTTTATGTTACATTAGGCCATAGCAAGGCAGTGGAAATGTCTCTCAAAGCATCGTTTCAATTATTTTTCTCACTCTGCTTCAGGTTTGGTTTGGTTTCTGGTTAAGTATATACAAAACTGCATCAATATTTATGTGCTTTGAATTAGTTTAAGACACAGGAAAATATTTCTAATATAATCATTCTCACATATACAGTACAGTTCGTTAGATGACTGGCATAATAGTTAATGTGTTTATCTTAAGAGCAAAGAGTACAGGGTTTGACTCACTAAGAAAAATTAGCTAGGTTTAAAATACTACAAAAGGGCAGCCAGCCTAGTACTTATGTATGAACCTATAAGAAAGTCAATTTTCCACTACAAAGTTCTATCCAAATTATACGAAATCTTGCAACATTTCCTTAATCCACTTCCAACTCCTTGGTGGACTTCATCCTTTTCATAATCCATAGATAGATCAGAAATGCCCATTGTATTATGATCACTAAACCAACATTTTTCAACCGCTGGTCCAGGACTGATTCCAGTCTAGCAGAAATTTCCTGCCAATATGTGAAACAGGAGACTTTTTTTTAATTAAAAAAAGAAAAAAAAACTTTTTTTAAGGATGTTCAAGCACGCCCTTTGTGTCCGATCACACAACACCTGTCGTGTCTGTGCAAATGGCTGTTTACATCTTTGTCTTCCACATGCGGGGAATTTGAATACCAGAAGACATTTGAAATGTGGACCATGAACAGAGAGGCAGGTGTGTGTGTGTGTGTGTGTGTGTGTGTGTGTGTGTGTGTGTGTGTGTGTGTGTGTTCCTTAAATTTATAGGAAGATAGGTGTAAGTAGGTAGGTAGATTTGTATGTGTGTGCGCGCACGCGTGTGTGCATGGGTGTGTGTGTGTGTGTGTGTGTGTGTGTGTGTGTGTGTGTGTGTGTGTGTGTGTGTGTGTGTGTGTGTGTGTGTGTGTGTGTGTGTGTGTGTGTGTGTGTGTAAAAAGAGGGAGGGAGGTGTCTCTCAAATGTCCAGATTTTTGCCTCATCTTTTTAGTTTGTTCCTCATAAGATTTTAATTTTTGGGGGTTTATTGTGGCAAATCTGTGAGGACAGAATTCACTAAATAATGACAGGCATTTGAGTTTCAGACTTCATATCCTTCAGGAAATTCATGATAACACAATATCTTTTATTCTAGCAACTTTATTTAAAGTTTGTCCCTACTTCTGGGTCTTTGTCCCATCATTATTTTTGGCTTTGCCCAGATTTTTTGTACAAAGAGGTTGAGAGGTGTGTGTGCATGTGTGTGTGTGTGTGTGTGTGTGTGTGTGTGTGTGTGTGTGTGTGTGTGTGTGTGTGTGTGTGTGTGTGTGTGTGTGTGTGTGTGTGCAAGAGGGAGGGCGGTAGGTAGGTGCATACCTCTCAACTGTCCCTGATTTTGACTGAAACTTTGTCTCTGTCCCTATTAATCCTACCTAAAAGTGGTGACTTTTGGAGAAAAGGGGATGAATTACACTTAATAAATAATGACAGTAATTATAGTTGCAGGCTTCTTTTACTTTAGAAAAATGTATATTCACTCATGTTCTGTTATTCTGTCAATGTCTCAAGTTAATAATACTAATATATGAAAAGTGGTCCTGATTATTTCTGGATTTGTTCCTGATTTTGTTGGGATTTGTCCCTTTTTGGTTGAGATCTATGGGCGGGTGTGTGTGTGTGTGTGTGTGTGTGTGTGTGTGTGTGTGTGTGTGTGTGTGTGTGTGTGTGTGTGTGTGTGTGTGTGTGTAAGAGATATCTAGGTAGCATACCTCTCAACTGTCCAGATTTTTGTAGAATTTAAAGATTTTTGTCCCATATTTTTGGTTTGTTCCTCATAAAAAGGACTGAAGTTTCAGACTTCAAATCCTGGCAATGATTTATCAGCATTTCTCACTTAGTATACTCGATTTCTATGGTCACACTACGTATCTATATCGTTCTCAGTTGGTGAGATTACTATGTTGACATACAATGCTTGAACAGCTATTGTGTTAATTTGTTCCTTATGAATAATGGTTTGTATTTCTGCCTTAGTGATCCTAAAAATAATTCTCCTATTTTCACAGGTCCTCAAGTGTAAAATGGATGAAAACCACTGCGCTAAACAAAACCATATACTTTCCATTTTGTTGAATCTTCTTTTGAAAGTCGCATGTCTCTTATGATATATATTATCTAAAATAATGTTAGTCACTGATGAAGATATCAAATTTTAATATTAACAAACGGGAAGTGTTTCAAATAGGTGGCTTTGGCAAATATTTTAACTAACAATGATAAAACAATACATTAATATCAAGTTGGAGGTTGCAGGAGCAAAACAGGTCCAAAAAATGAAGAGTATCTCAAGACCAACTATGTAAAAAGAATGAATATTTATTTGAAGGTGAGCGCTTTCACTGTTAACACAGCTTCTTCAGATCTAAGCCACTTAGATCTGAAGAAGCTGTGTTAACAGTGAAAGCGCTCACCTTCAAATAAATATTCATTCTTTTTACATAGTTGGTCTTGAGATACTCTTCATTTTTTGGACCTGTTTTGTTCCTGCAACCTCCAACTTGATTTTACTTCTAAGTGCTTTTTAAACTGGGTGACAGGTAGCATTCATCTGGTGTATTCAGTGGTGTGCTGTTTTAAGAATACATTAATATGGTTAGACTTCTTCATGCCAAGTAATTAATGTTTTTTTTTAACTGCCTATAGTCTGTAATGTATCTAAAATGCCATATAGTAAACACTGCAAGAAAAAGTCTAGCCAAGCTAGTATCTTCACTGTATAATCCCATAAACATCCCATAGTGGAGGCTCATTGGATATCTGAAAATGACCCCTTAAGGACAGATACCAGTGTTTCAGCTACATAGCATCAGAATGTCTATGATTTTTTTTTGTTATTTTTACTTTTTAAGTCTTTTTGGATAAATGTAGTCCAATAAACCCAAACCCTACTAGCTGTAAACATGATATGCTTTGTTCTTTTTTTTACCTGATCAATATAGCGTATATGGATTGTTTGTCTATACTTTAGAAACACAGGGCTTAAAACCATTCCTGATGTTAATATACTTTAGGGTGCCTGCTAAATATTCTAAATAACATTTAAGCAAAGAGTTAAAAGAAAACTAAGAAAGTATAAAGTCATGGGTATTTGCAAGATTGATTAGTGTTATAGTATGATTTATAAGACGTGGTTAATATCCAAACCAAATAGAAGTTATATGGCATGCCAAATTATGAAGTAATGTGCCATATTTGCCGAATGTAGTTTATTTATAAAATTGCTTTTAGTGTCACAGACAATGGAAAAGTCTACAGACTAACATTTCCACGGCTGTAAAATATAATAAAACCTTAATATAATTTGTCCAGTGGAAGGGGGACTTTGTCAGGACACAGAGGCTGAACTCAATAGAAGTAACATTCTTGTTTTCCTCATGACATTATTCTGGAAATGTTAGCTCTGACTAGTTTATGTTATGGAGTTGCGGCCTACTATACTACTATAGTACAATTGAGAAGGCACTCCTTTACAAAGACAAGGCACACAGGAAAGTGTAGGTGATGCAATGCAGTTCAGCAGTAGGGAAACATAAAGCAAGAAGATATAAAACAGAAGAAATGTAAGCACAGATTTTAATGCAGTGGTCAGTTGATTTCTTTTCCTTGCATGTCATTTCAGTGGTTGCATAAACAGGATAAATCAATGGAAATACAATCCTCTTCAATAGTAATAACATATGTTTTTTTGCTAGCACCAGAACAGTAGCGCTCCCACTTTAGCAGTGACTGTAACACTTATAAGTAACAACATAGCAGTTCTCTGTAGGTATTGTGTGTAGAAATATGCAGATGTGTGACATTGTAAAATAATTCTAGTAGCTTTCCTGAACAATATGGTTTCAAAATATGTGTCTATGCACAGTTCGGCTATGAATATGAATATCTTACAAAAGATTGATGTACAAACCAAAACTACATTGAGTCAGTCAAAGATTATATGAGATGAAGACGGCTCATGATTTGCTAAAGAAGCACATGCTGCTAGGTCCTTTTTTCTTGAACTTTTATTAATGATTTTGCGTACAAATTTATAAATGCATTCACTATTAACCTTTACACAGTGCGTTAAGTAGTTTGTTCTACACTGACTGACTTATAATGCATATGTAAGACAGGCTGAAGTTTATGATCCCATGCCTTTAGCCTTTTTTTTTTTATGCCAGTGCTTCATAAATGCAGCTCCGTGACCAGGGCTGTAATCAGACACACATGTTTACAACTGGCCGTCTCAGATTGAAAGCTTGGTATGTCAGATGACACACTGACGCTTTTGTCCATTTCTGACGCTTGCAGACAGTTCTGTTTCCTGTTCCCCTTACACTTGAATGATAAATGCACATAGTTGTGCAGAGTCTACATGCTTCTGGATGTACTGAAATGTATTTTAAATTGTTCTGTGGGTATTTTGAAAGGTCCTAGTTAATAAAACAAATAATTAAGCAAATAATTAAAACAAAAGCTTGTGCACATGTTTACAAAGTGAATTGCCTACATTTGGCTGAGTGAATCAGCCCAGGTCTCACCTGAAGCACTTTGATTTGTGCTGGAATGTGCTTCATAACACAAGCACAAGACAGTCTTTTGAGTTTGTTATAAGTGATCGTTTGTGTAGCTGCTGTGCACTGAGGAGAATTAAGACAAAGAAAACAAACACCTGATGCTAGTATCACAGCTCTTAAATTTATTGAATAGTGTAAAATAGCGTAACAAACTTGAGTTTAGGAAAATGTGATGCACTGAATGATTTGTCTGTTTTATTTGTCCTATAATATTAGCATGTCACAACTTTTGCTTTAGGAAAGTTTAATGTACAAAAATAGCACACATGGCTTCAGTTGTACATATGGTAATGGAGTGCCCCATGTTCCATTTGAAGTACTTCATTCTTTTTTGTTTGGATATGTACTCAAATATATACCCAGTGCAGTCACATTTATAATAAGAAATTATTTGGGTAACAAGTAATTGGTGCTTTAGAAAAAGTTAAGATACTGAAAAGACATGCAGGTTTTAAAGGTACAGGAGCTAACTTAAAAGAATAGCATTGAGAAGTACTTGGGTTCTAACACCAGATGTGGCAGTTAGTGCTTTAATGTTTGTTTTTGCATGTTACATACTAAATGCACACCTCTGTACTCACACTGAGCAATTGAAGTCATCACTGCTCAATTGTACAATGGAAAAGATTATGATAGTGAATTGAGATGTTGGCTTGAAGCTAATTCCACTATACAGCTGTGCTAGAAATGTCATAAAATAGTATTATAAAGGAAATGTGATCACATAACTGAGCCATCCTCTGTCAAGGCAGGATACTTCTAGCCCATTTGTTTCATGGAGAAGGTGAGAGTTGGGTGTTCTAGAGCAAGTCAGTCAGGAGATGCTATAGGCTGTTCTATCTCCACCTCCACCATAGCTGCTCTTGGGAAGTTCATGCATGCTACATCACATATGCAACCTCCAAGCTAAGAGGGCATTCCACTATTCAGTGAAGGCATGATGTACACTTTGCTGTGAATGATGCACATGGATTCCTGCAGGTGGCACCAATGCAGAGAGCTGAGGTGCCCCAGCAAGATGGGTAAATGTGTAAGGTGACAATGGTCATTCACTTCAATTCACACCTGCGCAATCCTCTATATCTTCCATGTAGTTATTGAAACACATGGCACTTTTTTGCAGCTCTCAACCAAGAAATGTCTTGAATAGGACCATTTACATTACTGCATTATTTATTTGTTAATATAGTTTGGTTATTGGATAATATTATGTCTGAATGGCTATAGAAGACCTGATCAATAATCAAGGTGTTTGGCAACCATCACATGGCAACCCAACTGAAGAATTATATACAATGAAAATATTCAGAACCACACCTTACCACCAGAATTTATGAAGTATAAAACACACAAGGGGAGACAAGATGCTTGTACCACATACCCCTAATACTTTAAATATACTAACTCTGAGATCACACAAAAAAATAAGGCAGTCAGTACTAGGTAATACCCACTCTTTCCTCTTTGTGATTTAAAATGAAAGAAATAACCAAGATAAATGAAATGAAATAAATAAATAAAATGAAAGCTGTTTGGATTAAAAAAAAAACAAAACAACAACAACAACAACAAAGCAATCACCAAAGAAGTTTTTTTTTTTTGCAGGGGGGCTGCCCCTGGCACCCGCCATATGGGGGACCCTTCTCCCAAAGACACATACACCCACCCAGACACACAACACTTATATATATGTGTGTGTGTGTGTGTGTGTGTGTGTGTGTGTGTGTGTGTGTGTGTGTGTGTGTGTGTGTGTGTGTGTGTGTGTGTGTGGTGTAGGCAACCCATTGGAATTTAAGTTCCTGAAACTCTGCCTCTCAAAATAAAATAATTCAAAAGATAGAGCTATCAGAAATTCACCCTCCACTAAATTATATATACCATCTCCAAGACAGACCAGTTCCTTACCCCAGTATTGTGTGATCCCACCAAAAACAATAAACTTCATCTGCTCTGTGTTTGATGTGCATGTTATTCAATAACTTAATAATGAACAACATGCACTTGAACAAAGTACACTTCTACCACAACACTGGCAATCACATGTGTACGCGAAATATAAGGTCACACAACAATGGAGAAAATTGCAGCATCAGTGATCAACAAAAGTTTTCAGCCATTACACCTCAAACAAATGGCATTTGATTTAAAGCACTTTGATAACTTGACACAAACCTCAAAATTCAACACAGTCTGTGACCAGATGTCAGGATTGAACCCTGCATCACAGAGCTGCCAGTTAGAGCTCTTATCACTAAGCCATTATGCTGCCCACTATATAATTTTTTTTTTTAAATATATCATGTGTGAGTGTTATTTGAAAACAATTGCACCTACCAGGAGCGGCCTTAGATCAACTGGTGCCCTAGGCAAAAGGGCTCCATGGTGCCCCCCTCACACCACCTGGTGCCCCCATCCTGGTCTACCTACACCAAATAAATACTGGAAAAGTGCCCCTGCTAGAGCGGCGCCCTAGGCGGCCACCTAGTTGGCTTATGCCTAAGGCATCTATGGCACCTATGGCACCTACATGAACATTAACTAAATATTGAAAATTTTCTTACAGTGCCTTTTTTAAAATCATTTGAAAAAAGAATAAGTATAATGTTACAGCAAAACTGCTAGAAAGGAAAATGGGAATCAGATACTATTCTAGTCTGAAAATGGGAATCAGATGCTGTGATAGTGTGAAAATGGGAATCAGATGCTGTGATAGTGTGAAAATGTGACTCAGATGCTGTTATAGTGTGAAAAAGGTAATCAGATGCTATTATAGTGTGAAAAAGTGACTCAGATGCTGTTATAGTGTGAAAAGGGAATCAGATGCTGTTATAGTGTAAAAATAGGAATCAGATGCTATTCTAGTGTGAAAATGTGAATCAGATGCTGTTATAATGTGAAAATGTGAATAAGATGCTATTATAGTGTGAAACTGAGAATCAGATGCTATTATAGTGTGAAAATGTGAACTGAATGCTATTATAGTGTGAAAATGTGAATAAGATGCTCTTTTAGTGTATTAGACATGTCTGACACAGTGTGGTCCATAGTTAAGAATAGAAAGAAAAGAACCAAGGAATAAGAATAATGCAGTCATTTTAACTGGGTTTGTTTTAGAAATCTTATGCACCGGTAATATTTCTTAAATATCTAAGATATATTATTATTAGTTGTAGTGGTAAGTGTAAAGCGGTCTACCTTTCTATTACTGATAGTGATATACTTACCCTCGGCATGAAAGTGCAGTAGGCTTATCTGTAAATGACAGGTCCATCATAGTTATTCTGTTATGTATTGCAAAAAGTCCTCCTATAACTAAATCTCCATCCTCAAATATTTCTGAAAGTTTGAAATTTCCATGAAATTTGCAGTTACTTTCTACTCCGCAGAGTAACAGTGAAATCAAGATAATAAATGTGCTTTTTAAAGATGGAAAGTTCATGTCTTCTTTTTCACTCTGTCTGTCCTACCTTTGCTTTTTTATCTACCTCTGAAGAACAGAGAAAGCCCAGGTTTTTGATTTATATACAAGTGCTCCTAATTTGAATAATAAGGCTAGTTTCTGCAACAATGAAAAATAATGATGCTTGATTACAGAAATCCCAGAAGATACAACTTGTTCATTTCTAGTGAATAAATAATAATGCAACTGCTTATCAACCATAACACTGAGTGTAACTTCAAATAATAAACCTTAATTACTATTTCAGTTACTTCTAAAATGGTTTAGACTTTGCTTAGCACATTTATGTATTGTACATTTGTAAATGTGTTCTAGATGGGGTGCGTGCGTATTTTGCATAGGTGATTTTGTCTGTTTTTCATGTGTAAATATATATTTAGTTGTATAAAGTGGGTTGCCCCTAAGTTTGAAAGTCAACACAATAAAATCCTAATATCAGAATAACTACACATTGTCATGAAAGTATAAATCAATGCACATATGGATACAGATAGAGAGAGAGAGAGAGAGAGAGATACAGGTTGTATAAAAAAGATACATAAAGTCTAGGAAATCAGAAATGATGAAGTCATTGTTTATTAGTTACATTAGACCTAAAGTTGAGTATGGAATAACAATATGGAAATCTTATAAGAAAACAAGCATGAGTAAACTAGAAAGAGAAAAGTAGAAATATACCAAGAGCAAAGCTTAAAATAAAGAGGGAACAAAGGCCCCAAAACAGGGACAGATTTAAAATATTGCTCTTATAAAATAAAAAAAAGTTGCTAGAATAACAGTGCTTGTGTTAGCATGAGTTTTCTGAAAATTATAAAGTCAGAAACCCAAATTTATGTCATTATTTAGTGACTTCAATCCTCAGTGATTTACCAGGAAAAACACAAATGTTATGCAAAACAGAGCAAAGACATATGGTAAAAGTCTGGACAGCTGAGCAGTATTATTTGTAAGCTTTCCCTGTTGTATAGATTCCATCCCTCTGTACAAGAGCAAATGTGCTAACTAGACACAGGTCATGGTGTCATTAGATGAGACAAGCAGATTGTCTGCATTGAAATTTGTTGAGCTTCTCCAAACAAACTCCTATACTTATCACCATACAGAAGCAGACCAGCCCTTCCTACGAACACAAACCACCTGACATAAAGATTTGATGCTGCATACCTCTCAGCTGTACAGATTTTTGCAGAATATCCAGATTTTTGCCTCATATTTTTGGTCTGTTTTTCATAAGATTGTGGTTTTCTGGCAAATTAATGGCAAATCATTTATGACTGAAGTTAAAAAAATAATGACAGACATGAGTTTCAGACTTCATACCATTCAGAAAATTTATGCTAATGTAAAACCTGTTAGTCTATCAACTTTTTAAGTTTGTAAGAGCAATATTTAACAATTCCCCCTATTTTTGGGCCTTTGTCCCAATTTTATTGATGGTTTTGTCCAGATTTCTTGCTCTAAGATGTTGAGCGGTATGGTAGCATGTTCTTTTCCTACCACTGCCCTGTCAACAAAACATAAAAAAAGCACTCAAAAAAAAAAAAAAAAAAAATATATATATATATATATATATATATAAAATGAATGCTGTATAACTAGTTTATTTAAATGCAGAGCATTTTCATATTTATTTGTGACTTCCTTGATACAGGCCTGTACCTCCCAAGGGAGGCTGGCTTCTCTATTTGTGAGAAATAATGGCCTAGTTAAATTAGTAGCCCAGTGTTACACAGTAGGGAAATGGAAACAGACAAACCATAGCCTTAATTCTCTGTATTAAACTACCAAATAGTTGTGCTATGTGAGCTAAATAAAAAAGAGGCAGTTTATGTAAAGGCATGGGTTATGGAGGAGATTAAGTTAGGTGGGCAGATTAGTATGCTTTTACAGTGACTTTTCAGCCACAATGACTGCCATTGTGCCTTATAAGAGATGCAGAGGAACAAGCAAACTAAAGCTATACTTTTGTACTGAGTGAAACAGTGTCAACATAAGAACCCAGGTATAGTAGGTTCTATCCCAGCAGGAGCCCTGGTGTAGTGAGTTATATCTCTGTATATAAGTCCTGGTATAGTGGGTTCTACCCTACATGTAAGGCCTGGTGTAGTGGATTCTATCATTACATGAGCCCATGTGTAGCAAGTTCTATCTCTGCATGAGCTCTGGTCCAGTGGGTTCTGTCTCTGCATGAACCCTGAGGTAGTGGGTTCTATCTCTGCATGAGCCATGCTGTAGTAAATTCTCTCTTTGCATGAGCCCTGGTATAGTGGGTTATATATCTCTGCATGAGCCCTGGCATAATAAGGCCTATCTCTGCATGAGTACAGGTGTAGTGGGTTATACCTTTTCATGATCCCTGGTGTAATGGATTTTATATCTGCATGAGCCCTGGTGTAGTAGGTTTAAACTCTGCATGAGCCCTGGTGATGTGGATTCAATCTCTGCATGAGCTCTGGTGTTAAGGGTTCTATCTTTGCACAAGCCCTGATATAGTGGGTTATATGTCAGCATGAGTCATGATGTAATGGGTTATATCTATGCATGAGACCTGGTGTAATAGGGCCTATCTCTGCATGAGCCCTGGTGTAGTAGTTTTAAATTCTGCATGAGCCCTGGTGTAGTGAGTTCTATCTCTGCATGAGCCCTGATGTTATGGGTTCTGTCTCTTTGTACACCCTGGCATAGTGGGTTCTATCTCAGCATGAGCCCTACTGTAGTGGTTTTAAGTACTGCAGACAAAGTTAGAACTGAATAGACAAATGTTGCAACGGGATGAAGAAGGTATAATGAAACTCTATAACCAGTAGACCAACCTGATCTAGTTTTATGACTAGTTTACAGATGAAATTCTCAGGGAAATGATAATAAACGTGGTCTACCAGGACTTCACAATGGCTCGTGACTAAGTCAGTAGCAGGTGGCAGCAATGAAGACTGATGGGACTGGGAAAGGATTGGGGCTAAGGACCTGGATTGCTATCTGATTCTAAGGAAGTAGAAATGGTACTTCAATGGAAGCTCTCTGGACAGCTAAATAAAGCAGTAAGCAGCCTTTTCCTATGGGCTCAGGTTATCTCATGTGACTAGTGTCTGAAATCGGCTAAAAACAAAGCAAAACTGAAGCTATCTGTTGGAAGTTGTCAGACATTACATGGTAATAATGTGTACAGGAAAAAAATAACTTCTTTGTTTTAAACAATACTTAAAAATGTCTTGTGCTGTGTAATCAATGTGAACTTATTCTACTGAAAGATGACCGAAAATCTAATCTGGGTAGGGTGGTTGTAAACGCAGTATGTATTTTATTTTTATTTTACTGGAAAATAGAAGTCTGCCTTAAATCAGATGATGGTCTGCAGGGATCCATCATTAAATTTCACATGGTACATAATCAGCTGGCTTTGGTTCATCAGTGATTGTCACTGGGCACTAATCAGTGACTGTGGCAGCATGTGGTAAAATATGTACACTAATTGTGAATCTGCCGTGGTGTTTTTACTTTATTCCTGATAAACTAAATGTTATTCATTGAATTAAAAAAACTGCCTTTATATTTTTTATTAGGTGCTGTCACAGTAATTTAAAAAGAGAAACTTCTTGCTGTATTTTTACATCAGAGTATCTGCTATAAAAGAAAGTTTGTACTGCCTAACTGTGCTTCAAGTAAACCTTCAAAAAAGTAGTTGCTAATCACATTAAAACTAGAAAGATCCACTGTGTCATTTTCCCTCGTGACCCTAAAATGAAGAGGTACTTTACTCTTTTTAGACACTTAAAAGTCCCTCAGTATTACCACTTTTTCAGAACTTCTTAGTATTTCTTTCCATCTTGACTGCCATCAGGACCTCTTCTTGTCCTGCAGGTCTACCAGCCACCACTTAATTACTCTCACCTATGTTTGCAGCTGCTGAGGAGATGGAGACATCCTGATGCTGCATTATATTGTTGCTTAGCTGTATTTTTGAATTATTTTTGAATTATTGTCTAACTTCTTGGTTCCCTGCACATGCCTGCTATGTCAGAGAATAAGCATGCAATAGTTATGTAGTGGAACATCTTCCCACCTGTGCAGTGACTCAATCAAGATCCTCTAACTTCTTCCCACCTTAGACAAAGCCCCTCCATAAGTCTGAACCTCTGCCAGGAATCAGTCTCATGCAGCATCCAAGCATGCCCCTCCTCCTGGGACAGACATCAGACATAAATGGCACTAACTGAACCTAGGCTTCCTAGACTGTAGTTAGGGCTTTATCTCTCCTTGCCATGGTGCTGGCACATAGTGTTTTGTTAACTCACCACCCCTTTTGCTTAAGTGCAGTGCCATGTGGACTGAGAGTACCCACCAGTTTCCGTTTGACTTTAATTACAAGAAAACTAATTGCATGCTCCCCTTTGCCCTCCTGCTTATTTTCTGTTGCATAATATTTGATTTCATTACTTATATATAAATCTGCTCGTCCTATGGTTACTTTTTCACTTCCTTGTAATGATTGTATAGTTCTGTAATGTCTGTATTACTTCTACGTTTTGAACAGGCCTCTTTTACGCCCACACCCACAAAATCCTCTTCTCCAGGTACCTTAATAGCCTAATGCTCACCAATTCATATCAAGATCATACAATTACAAAGCATCATCCTGCATAATTCCATCCCAGTGACTAGCTATTTCATTTAAGTAACCCATCCGTTCTTCTCCATTCCCTAATTGCTGTTCCTATGCACATACAATATGTTCCTTCTTATCTGCCCCTCCCCCATTCTTTCTCATTTTAAAGGTTCTGTGATTATGAGCAGCCTTTCCATTTCCTTCTTCTGTGTTACTGCCCTAAAATTCAGGCTCTCCTCTGTCTTCCTTCCTTGTTTCCAACTATCTTGTTCAGTGTTAATGTGAGGCCTGCCAGTACACGCTCAGACACACGATGATGTGTAGGATTGTGTCAGCCAAAACTAGATGGTACTGGACTGAGCGCAATATTATCAGCATATAAACAAGGAAATGGGAGAGAGAATATATGGCTTAAAGGTAAGTTCCAGCAAGCAGAGAAAAAATGTCAGAAAGGATAAATCACAGGAAGTTTAATTCATATGGTCAAGAGAAAGGAGAACTCGACAAATAAGTCTGTTTCTTTTAGTAGAAATAGCATAATAAAGAGTAGCTAGCCTGATTGCACTGATTTTAGTTATTGTTTATACCATAGATTAGCTAGAACCAACATTTTGGCAGAGTATGAGTATTTTAGATGGCTCATATGACTCACTGAACAGAGAAGGACAGAGACAATGTCAGCAGAAGGCATTAGAAGTCTCTGTAAAGCTATAAATGGGGAAGGCCATAATGTTGTGACCAAAATCAGACTAGTCCTAAGAGAAGAAGCACCGTTAGTAAGGGGCTGCAGGAAAAAATAAGAGTGGCAGGAAATATTACACAAAGTGAAAGCTGCATATGTAGTGATATCAAGACAAACAATGTACACATCCAGGAAGCCAGTGACCCAAGACATACAACACACAAGTAAGGTAGGGAGTTGTTGATAACCATATACTATTATCTGTTCATTTCTAAGTCTTGGTGCTTTCACATGAATGGTATCTGCCATTTCTACAGATGTTGGCTAACAAACATACTTCAGTAAAGAGCAGTACAAGAATATAAGGTGATAATAACTAAATGTTAAGCAAATCTCCTAAATAATTGGCCACAGTAAGTTATTTGTAGGCAAGAAGCAATATTTGTCATGTTATGAAAAAAATAAATACATATATGTGGATCTTTGAAAAATGCATACTCATTTGTCAGCAAAAGCAATGACTGTTGATTTGGGGTATGGTTATAACTGTTAGTTTTTTTTTTTTTCTCCAATGGTTATAACTGTTAGTTTTTTTTTTCTCCAAGACTTTTGGGTTTCTAAAAGCATGACAGGAATGGACCCCATTCATTAGTCAAAGTATGATTAAAGTTCATAAAATTACTATTGTTTCAGTCTTTGATGTTAGCCAAAAGTATTCTTTGTAGCACTGCAATGTGCCCAGAACTGACTCCTTCTGCAATTCGTTCAGAGTTATAACATCCCTTGACCTAAATGCAATGACTTTGCTTATGAAGTGCACCATGTAGAAGGCCTTCCTTACCACTTTGGAAACTTGGTGGTCAAAGTTCAGATTGCTATCAACCTGTGTTCCCAAGGTTTGCACCACTGAGTTGAAACTCGGGGGGGGGGGGGGTGCTAGCAATATTGTAATTTGTAGGGAATTCCATTTTGCCAAACGGAATAATAATGCATTTTTTTTGCATTTAGGTTTAGACCATGGCTTTGGCACCAATCATTTGTTTGTGTTAGCCCTTCTTGTAATATGTTGACATCGTTGGGGGATTCAATGATTGCTCCCGGTTTGCAATCATCAGTGAATTTGGTGAGCCAAGGACCATCTAGTTTGGCCTGGACTTCTGAGAAATAGATGCCACACATTAAAAGGCCCAGCACAGACCCCCTGTGGTACTTCACTGGTGATGGGTGTACTCGTAGAGATGGAGTCACCAATTTTGACAGAGTGTGTTCTGTCAGTGAGCCAGTTGTCTACACATCTAGTAATGTAAGGGTTAATCCCATATCCAGGAGAGTTTCTCCATGATGTCAGAGTGGGGAATTATGTCAAAAGCCTTAGCAAGGCTGAGATAGGCTATGTGCACTGTTTTACTTTCGTCCATGGCTCTGCTTGCATTCTTAAACTGGTCTATTAAGGTTTAATAATAATGATCTATCCTTAACAAAGCCAAACAGGATTGGGTCCAGAATTTGGAGGTTGCCTATGTCCTTGTTGATAATTCTTTCCATGGCCTTGCAGATGAGGCTGGTTAGTCTTATGGGTGTGTAGCTCCCTGGGCCAGTTGATGGCCTCCCTTTGTGCAGGGGGATTACTGTTGCTGTTCTCCATTCTGCAGCAATGTAGCCAGTTCTCAAGCTATGATTAAAGAGAACTCTAAGTGGGTCCGCTAGGTTTTGTTTTAAATTCTTTAGTAAACAACCTGGGATATTATCTGGTCCCACTGAGACAATGTTTTTGGCCTTGGCAAGTGCAGAGATGATCATTTCTCCAGAGATGCTAGGCAGAGGGCTGGTGTCAGATATGCTTTGGAATATGGTAGGTGGGCATAGATGGGTGAAGTTTGTGCTGAATCTGTCAGCTAGCAGGTTGGTAATATCTTCCTGTATAGTATGAGTGATCCCATCTATAATCAGGTGGGGACATAGCTGGGCATTCCCTTTTATACTTTGGATGTAGTTAAAGAATACATTATGATTATCCTTGACTAGTGAGGTGATTTTAGATTCACAATTTGCTTTAGAAGACTTTGCAACATTTCTGATTTTTGGTTCTAGTTCTATTTTCTGGGTGACCTCTAAGTGTTTTTGGTTTAATTTCTGATTTTTTTGTTTAGGTTTAGGAGGGAACTGTTCCTCTGCAGAGTGATATCCCTCTTGCATTTGGACAACAGTTTCTTCCTCTTGTTATATAATCTGTTTATACTTGATGTCTACCACGGTGGCTTGCTTTTATGGGAAGACCTGGTTTTGATCCAGTCAGGTACAGCAGAGTTTATGCAGTCACTTAAATCTTTGTACAGGGCATTTGCATACACTTCTGCATAGTAATCATTGGTGTCTGCAATTGTGGGTGGTATGAAGATTTTTATACCATCACTTAGTATGTTGTAGTTAGTAGCTTTGGTGAAGTTTTTTATAAGTTTTGTTCCTGCGAGGGTGTGAGGTCCAGTAGTTACTTCTAACGAGACTGATATGTGGTCTGCCCTAACCAGGGAGGGCATCACACACGAGGAAGTACAGAGACCCCCCCCCATGTTGGTGAGTACTATATCCAGAACATTAGAGCCCCTAGTGGGGATGCAGACTATCTGTTCCAGAGTATTTGTGTTGACAAAGTCCAGGAACCTCTGGGTGAACATGTTTTTGCTCGTATATGTCCCCCAGTCTATGGAAGGATAGCTGAAATGTCCCATGACTAAGGTGTTTGGCTGTATGCTAATGGATTTCAGTAAATTGAGGTAGATGGTGTGCTTATCCTGGTTCGTGTTGGGGGATCTATAGCTAGCAATGATGTGTTATGGTACTTTCCCAATAGTTAATTGGACATGGAGTAGTTTGAGAAAGTCACGCTGTTCGACCAGTCTTAAAGTGTATTTAGTTTTATGAAGATGGATATACCTCCACCTTTGGTTCCTTTGTGCTCATTTTGAAGTCTGAATGTGTGGTTTGATTGTAGCCTTGCACAGCTGGGGTGATCTTAGTGGCCTTGAACCATGTCTCGGTAACAACACAGATGTCAGCATCCTTCAAGGTAAGGAGTGCTTCCGTGGAGTGCAGTTTCATGTTTAAACTCCTAGCATTAAGCAGCATTACCCTGAGTTTGTCTCAATTAGATTTTGTTGCATTGGAAAATTTGTTCTTTTGACATTGCCTAAAAAAGGCACTTTGGGGAGGTAAGGACCTTTGCCAGTATCCGAAAGCCTAGGGGGAACAGGTGCAGACCATTTCTAACAAAGCAGCAAGGTCTGTCTATCATATCCTCCCAGACTGCCAAATATTGAAGCCCCCTGGACTGACACCAGATGCTGAGCCAATTATTGAAGTCAATCATTTTTATTTATATTGTGGCATCATCCTGGGTGAGGGTAGGATTCTGTTTAGGGTTAAGGAAATACCTGTCTGGGACACATAATTTGAGAGTTCCATCATGTCTCTCTTCATATAGTCCAGAGAGGAATGTCTCAAGTCATTCACTTCAACATGAACTATGACAGAGACATAATGGTACTTGTTGTTGAGTGACTTGAGTGCGTGCATGATTTGTCAGATCCTGGATCCTAATCATCATTTTCTATAATACGTTGTGGCTCGTGTTTCTAATGCTTGTCAGCTACTTCAATATTGTAATGTTTGTCCAATGCCCAATGCAACAGTCTTGCCACATTATTATGCCTTTCAGTGCACAGGCCTGAAGTCATTAGTGTATCACAGCCGGCAACAAGTTGTGTGACATTTTCCAATTCTGTTTACAAAACCTGCATTTTTCTGTTTTTGCAACATATTCAATGGATTTTGTAAACCAGCATGTATGTAGTTCACTATCTTGTTCCGTCAGTATTATCCATTTATCTTTTGGTTTAAATTCACCTCTCCTTAACTATTCCTATGTAAAATTCTGATTGACATGAGGTTGTTCCAGGAGTATTCTGTACTTGCAACTACATTTATAAACTTTTCACATTTCTTGCCTTCTCATCTGAGCCTTTACCTTATATTCTTTCTTTTGTTTTTGGTGCATTCAGTTGCTGCCTGATTTTTATCTGCTTCAGGTTTGATTTCCATTCCTGCTTGACACCGATATATTTCTGCTAAACTAAGCAGGGAAGTCATCCTAGACTTGTTCTCCTAGTGTTTTAAAACTTTCTCTGTGCTTGGATCTTGTGAGGTCAGCAAATATGTATACAGTCCTATGACTGCAGATCTATACATGTAATCAGTTTTGAAGAGGCCCATACCTCCTTCAGAATGGGGAATATATAATCTTGGTATACACTGATTTTTATAAATAACTTAACAAGCATGAAGCATTTTTCTTTGTTTTCCTGTTTAACTGATCCAATACATTTTGTTGCCAGTTAGTCACCCCATAACTGTAAGTTAGAACAGGAAAAGCAAATTGATTTATAGCTTGGACTTTGTTCCTAGATGTCAGAGCTGTTTTCAGTATTACTTTGAGTCTTCTAAAACATTCCTTACTAAGTTTTATTTGCAGTTGTTCATGTATTATTGTTGATCCTTCATCAATTCCCAAATATTTATACACTTCCTCTTGCTCAAGTTCTTTTGTATCACATTCCTGTATGACAATGATATTTTCCTGGTGCTGCAGCTTTCCTGTGTTAAATGTTGCTTTTGCACATTTATCAAGACCAAATGACATTCCTATACCATTTGAACAAGTTTTGGCTACTTACAGTTGTGCTTCCAGTTCCTTATCTGATGAAGTATACAGTTTTAAATCATCCACAAAAGAAGATGACAAGTTTTTTGCACTTTGTTGTTTTCTGGTAGTCAAATTGTAACCATGACCTAATCTATTAAGTAGACAGATGACTGGGTTAAGGGCAAGAAAAAAGAGCAGTGGTGACAGTCACGCTGGAATACCCCCGTTTTAATTTTTATCCCAGCGACAATTATTTCTCCTTTATCATGGCATAGCTGCAAAATGGTTTGCCACTGTTTCATGATCACTGTAATGTAATCTGTCAATGCAGAGTACATCTTATACATTTGTAAGCACTCTTCTATACATGAATGTGGGATTATAGGTTCATAGATTAATACTAAGCTAACGGCCCTTATGAGCCATTTTAAGCCTAGCCAATTATCCCATGTGAGACTTGAACCCTGCACCTTGTGTTTATAAGGCAAATACCTTAACCATTAGGCCACCCTCCCTTGCTGTCAAATGCTTTTCTGTAGTCTATCTATGTCATACTTAGATTATTCCTCTTTTTACAATTCTTCATTATGACTATAACAATAAATGATCCTTTGTTCCATATGACTTTTTGTTACCATGACTGAGTTTTCTTCTAAATGACTATAAACTCATAAACATAATTGGAAGGCAAATTGTTGGTCTATAGTTTTTAGGATGTCTTGCAGATTGACTCTTAAGGAAGAGTATCATTTTTCTTGTTGTTAGCATCTGTTCAGGGTGCACATATAAAATAATTCTTACTCATGGCTAAATCTTCATGCAAAGATGTTAATACTTTTAGTCACAAGTTAGGTACAACATCTGGGCATGGGGTTTTCCATTTAAGAACTTTTCTTAATTTTGTTTCAATTTCTCTGGCCGTTATTTTATCCCATTTCATATCATGTACATTTGAACTTCTTATTGTTTCTTTTACTTCTTCTATTTAGCATCTTTGTTATGTTCTACACAATCTTCATATATATTTCTCAAAAATGTGTCTATTTCTTCTTTTTTGGGGGTGTCTATTCCTTTTGCCTTGTTTCCCAATTCTCTATAAAACTTTTTTGGGTCAGCAATACATTTCTTATCTTGTACTTTCCCATTATATTCATTTTCATATCTTCTAAGTTTTTCTGACTGTGCTGATATATTCAGTTTATTTGCAATAGTGTGAGATAAACCCTTGTCTGTTCCTAAACTGACCATTGCTTTTATCACGTCTATATTTCGTAGTACTTTTGTTATCTGTTCCCACTTCCGTACTCTTCTAACAACAATACTTGTCTTAAGGGTTTTCTGTATTTGATGTTTTCATGATGACATTTGATTTCTCCACCTTCTTTCCCTTACTGCCCTGTGTTTTTGTGGTACGACTTTTATCTGTTTTTTAATTTAGCTGCACAGTAATGTATCCTTTTTACTTCTGTTATATCACGATTTTCTATGACCAGTCTTGATTACTGTGTTCATTTATTTTGTCAGACTTCTAATATTTTGTGTCATACTAGCTTTCTGTAGTCTATCTTTTTCATTAATCTTAATATATCTATCCATTTCTATTAAATCAAACAATTCTTTCCTTAGATCGTTTTCCTCTAAACTAAGGGCACATCCGATGCTCTTTCATATGGAAACTCACTGGACTATAACTCCACATTGACTGCATCACGTTTGCCACAGTTTCCGGTTCCTTCCTTTGCTGTGCAATGCCAACAGAACTTTTGTACTGGTTTCATACCGAAGGCTCCAAAGTATCTTCATATGGAAACTCATCAGATGTTTCCCGCTCCACTGGTTTCTCCTTAATTTGGTGATTCATTTTCTATCATCCTGTGATGTTACCAGAGTTAGAATTTTCTACACTAAATCCTTCACTTTGCAGGCATTCCATAACTTCAGCTTCTCTTTTTTTTTACTTCTATTTTTACTAATCTTCTGTTCTACATTCCCCCTTTCTGATCTTAATTTTTGAATTGTGAAATTTCCCATATCTGGATGCCTTTGTCTGTATTTCTCTTTGAATATCTTTGGAGCTGCTCTTTTTGTATGGATTAATTTAGCTTTCTTCTTTGCATACATATTGTACCATATCAGATCTTGCTTTCTTCCCCATATCCATATTTCTTTTTTATACTTTCCAAAAATCTCTAGATTTTGTTCATTATATTTTCACTCTTCCTCAGTCGCTTCTTTTTTCCAAACAGCCCAAGTTTTTTTGGTCTATATAATGTTTTTCATGAATCTGTTACATTAATGAGCACAAATCTGCATTTAAAGCTTTTGACAGATTTTCTTGTGCAAGTAATTTTCTTACCTCTAATTTCTCTCTTAATATTTTTGTATATCTTCTGTCTGGAAATTCTGGGCTTCTTGCATAACAGTAACAATACATAATTTCTTTCTTATCCTCAGTAGTCCATTATATCTTCTTTATGACTCTATTTTTGGCTTCAGTTTTTGTGTTTTTTGTGGGCTGCTACTTCCTCCTACATCAGAGGGAACCATCCCCTCCAAGCTTGACCTAATCCCATTGCAGGAATATTTCCATGTTTTGAGGATTCCACACTGTCATTTCTCCAGTCCTGACACCAGTGCATTTACCAGGTTTGGGCACATTTTTTTATACTGGGGCTTGTACACTCAGCTATCTTTTGTTTTTGTAACCTGCCTAGCAGTCAGAGCTGGCCAATGCAGGGTTAATAATCTCTGTAGTGTTACACGCTGGAAGAATAATTGCATAGATTTACATTTCTGAATTTGCCGTTTAAAGGAAAGTAAACCACAAGAATTGTTTCCATTGTTATAAAGTGCAGCACAGAATGGTGGGTTTCTCCACTGGATGTGTCAGAATTGATGCTCTGTGCATTTTATTGTTAATAGTATTGTGATATGTGTTAAAGACAATGCTTGGAAATATTACTGTCACAGCTCACCTGGCACCTGGTGCTCCTTGATTTGGAGTATCACACCAGTCTCTAACACCCTCACATGTCAGCAGGAGGTGTTCAAAAAAGGGGTGTTGTCCTTCAATCACTCCATAATTCCCTCACATCAATGCAAGAAGGAAAATTATAAAAATGAAATGAAAAAGAAAAGAAAATAGTCTGCGTTTAGTTCTCATGATCACATCCCCTAACACCATTGACCTGAGTCACCTGTCCCTTAGGTTCAGCTATGCTTGCGATTACTGTACAGAAAATGAGATAGGTCTCTTTCTATGTTAACTAGAGAGGTTCTTGTAAACAGTGCTGGTAGCAAACAATTATTTGGTTAATTTAATGCATAAAAAAGACAGCTATTGCCCTAGAAATCAGAGAAGTTGGCCATTCACTGCATGACAACTTTTATGCCTGGAACAGCAGTTCTGGGAAGTTTGCTGTGAAAGAGATGAGACAGGAGAAAGCTGTCTCAATTTACTCTGAGACTGAACTTAAACTGGTATGAAACATTGTATTTTTTGTGTTATTTTTGATTCATGCTCAAGTCACAGTACGGTAAACCATGTTGGTAAAAGAGCACCACTATCATAAATAGAAGGATAGTACTAGGAGAGTCTACTGGACATTCATCATCATGGACAGAACAGACAAGTGCCATGGGAAGGCCATAACACTGAAGACCGAGGTCAAGGATGAACCACTGAAAAATGCTGGACACCACAACTCATCTCGCCAGAGGATACAGACAGCCTAGATACTGGAAAACACTTGGTTGAAAAACAACACATTTAGAGATGTTCCTGAAGCATCTGTAGAGAAATGCACATGGTGAAAGGACATGCCTGGAAATTGGGACACATTTGTTGCTGTAACACGTAACACCTGCAGTTCTACACCTGCACAGTGGAGTGCCTATTGGCTGGAGATGGGAGTGAGATACTGGACAACATTGTGTAAGATCTTTCATAATATTTCCTGCAATGTATCACTGCAGCTTACCCTATACCCCAGAGCTGCCCAAACACATATTGTGTTATGTGCAAGACCATTATCAGCATTTGTATAAATATCTAGCAGCTGACTTAGCTGTAATTTCTATGGAGGGTCTTAGAAGACCAAATGTAGTGAATAGCTTGCCAAATGATAGGAGAAGCAGAATTTTAATATGTTTGGTAAGAAGATACATACTTTACCTACCCTGAAGATTAGATCATCAACTACCAAATCTTTGATGGTGCAGTTTTAGGGCGATGCCTCAAACTAACAGACGGGTTCGGTCAGAGGTTTGAAAACAATTCTGTAAAAGGTAAAAATTACTAAACTGGGATGACTCCCCAGGATCAAAACTTTATCATAATAGAAGGGTTTGCTTGTTCTTTTGGTCCTTAGAGCCATGGTCTATGAGGCTTTGTTCTTCTGAAAGGGTAATTTGTCTAAAATTTATCCAAGAAGAGGGACTATGTCATCTTGAGGTTTAATTGAAAGAATCTGAGAACCTCGCCTAGAATAGGATAGAGGGTCTCACCACTGTAGCCAAGGCCCATGGCTGGTACTCTCTTGTTACCATATGACTGCCAGATGAGCCAAGTAGCCTGGCTGGACGCAACTGAAAAAAAAAGCCAAATGTGGCTGCCATGTGGCTCACCACCTGAAAGTCAATGTTTGCGGTTATGCTTTTTACAAATCAAGTGGCAGACAGGAGCAACATAGACTGAGACAGACTAAACACTAACAATGGAAACCAATTACTTTGACATGGAATGTCACCTCACCTACAGAAAGAGTAGGAAGGTTTACAGGAGGGTGGAAAGTAACTCCTAGATTTAACTTTATACACTGTTTATTTATTTTTATTTGACATTTGTTTACAGGGAAAGTCTTGCTGGGTCAGAAAATGCCCACTTTCAGAGGAGGCCCAGGGATAAAAGCTCCACAATCACAATCTTTCAAAAATCAAGTGCAGATATTTTAAATCACAAAGTATCACGTTACACTACAAAACATGAGAATGAAAAAATGTAATGAGAAAAAAAATGTCAAGCATATGTTTCATAGTAAAGTGCAATGATACTAACAACGTGAGTTGGAGAAAATATGTGAGGAAAAAGTCATTGGTCATATTATTTGGTACATATAGTAGTATATGATAAGTGAGACCTGAGACCATTATAATAAGATATTTTAAACATATATGAGATTACATGATTAGAGACAGTGAGGGGAAAACTGAGTGATGCCTTAGTGTGAGAGATGATGTTCATATTATGGTTATAGAAGGAAGAGGGATGGAGAGAAGGAGATTATAAGACGAGTGCAGGGCAGGGTGTCTTCAGGTACTTAGGTGCCCCAAGGAGGAAAGAGGTAGAGGAAAGTTCTGCAGAGATGAATTAAATAAGGTAAGTTAGTTGGGCTTCATATTCTGAAATTAACTTCTGGAATTTGGCTTATCTCCCTATTACACTGAGGTTATCTACAGGAAAGGCCCTGAACAGATGTGGGAATATTCATAAGCCCTCAGCTGGGTACTGTTCAGCTGGAGTTTTTCCAGTGGATGAAAGAGTTATCTCAATGTGACTGTGAGCCGTCAAACAGAAAACTCTGTCGTTTATACACATGCACCTAAAAGCTATTCAGAGCACCCCATCTTTCTTAGAATGAGTGGATCCAGCACTTTTTAGGCTATCAGAGATTTTGTAACTCTGCTGGGAAACTTCAACATTCAACTGTGGAAATATGTGAAGATTCCTGCAGAGACACAGGGGTCCTAATGGAGAGATCAAAAGTCAACAAGCAAAGGGAAGTAGTAGTGCTGAAATTGAATTCATCCTCAAGTCTTGGTGAGTACCTTCATGAGGTAGACCCTGTTTTTTCACAAGATCTCACCAAGGCGACACTGATATATAGACTGTATTTATATAGCATATATCATGGAGAGAAGTAAGTCAAAAACAACAAATAGATAGCTGAGTGCACAGGACCCAGGATAAAAAAGTACCCAGTCCTGGTAGACGCACTGGTGCCAGGACTGGAAGAAATGGCAGAATCCTCAAAAGATGAAAATATTCCTACAATGGGGCCAGGCCAGGCCCAGGGTGGCCACCCTGTTGTAGAAGGAAGTAGCAAAAATCACAAAAACTGATAGGCCAAAGAAGAGCCATAAAGTCGATAGAGTGGACTGTTGAGGATAAGAAACAAAATATGTATTGTTACTATTATGCAAAAAGTCCAAAACAGGAAAAACTGTCAGAAGCTTTAAATAAAAATTTCCATTCATTAATACAACAGATGTTTGAAGGACAGTATACAGACCAAGAAACGTTGATCTGTTTAGAAAAAGAAGCATCTGAGGAAGTGTGAAAATGTCAACAATAAAGCCTAGATATTTTTGAAAAGTATAAAAAGGAAATATGGACATGAGAAAGAAAGAGAGATTTGATATGGTGAAATATTTATGCAAATGAGAAAGCCAAATTAATCAATATAAAGAATGCAGCCCCAAAGATATTTGAAGAGAAATACAGGCAAAGGCATCCAGATATGAAAAATTTCACAATAAGAAAAATAAAATCACAGAGATGGAATGTAGAAAAGAAAATCAGTAAAGTAGAAGTTAAAAAAAATAGAAGTTGAAGTTGTGGAGTGCCTGCAAAGTGAATGATTTAATGTAGAAGGTCTAGCACAGATTACTTCACAGCATGTTGGAGTGAGTCCTCAAAGTATGGAGAAATAGGAAGATCGGGAGATATCTGAAGAAGGAATATGAACATGGGAAAGAAAAATAGATTTAATATGGTGTAATATTTATGCAAAGGAAAAAGCAAAACTATCCAATACAAAAAGAGCAGCACCAAAGATATTTGAAGAGAAATACAGGCAAAGGAATCCAGATATGGAAAATTTTAAAATACAAAAAATAAGAAGACAAAGAGGAAAAGTAGAAAAGGAGATTAGTAATGGAGAAGTCAAAGAAACACCTGCAAAATGAAGGATTCATTGTAGAAAATCTAATGCAGAAAGCACCACAACAGGATAAAGCAATGGATATCCAAACTAAGGGGAAACTAGTGGAACAGGAAGCAATTGGTCAGGTGCCATATCAAGATTTTTGGAGCCTTTCACAGGAAACCAGTATAAACATTCACTTGAAGCTAGACAGCAAGGGAAGGAACAGGAAACTGTGGAAACTGTGATGCAGTCAATGTTGAGGAGTGATAGGCCAGTGAGTTCCCATATGGACAGAGCAATGGATGGCACAGGATGAAATTAAAGAGAAGGTGCCACAGGAAGATGCTATAGAACTTTCTATAGAATGCCCACAGGAAATGGAAAACAAGGTATGTGCCCTCAGTTTGGAAGAAAATGAGCTAAGAGAAAAGTTGCTTGATTTAATAGATATAGATAGATACATTAAGATCAACGAAAGAAATAGACCGCAGAAGGTCAATAAAACCCCAAAAGTCAGATGTCTGATAAAACAAATGAATACAGTAATTAGGACTCTACATAGAGGTCCATGTGCTATAACAGAAGTAAACAGTATATATTACTGTGCAGCTAAACTAATAACTGATAAAGTTCACCACAAGAACACAGGGACAGGAAGAGGAGAAATCGAATATCATCATGGAAGTATCGAATAGAGAAAAATATAAAGCAATTAAGAGAAGAAATGTCACTGTTAGAAGATTATAGAAGAGGGAATAGATCAGCAAAAATACTAAGAAAGATAGATGTGATAAAAGTAATGACAATATTAGAACAGACCAGTATCTATCATGCACTATTGCAAATAAATAAAAAATGTCAGCATAAGCAGAAAAACTTAAAAGATACGCAGATAAATCTAAAGAAAAAGTACAAAATAAGCAATTTATTTATGATCCAAAAAAGTTTTAAAGAGAATTGGGAAACAAGGTAAAAGTAATTGAAAGACCGCCAAAAAAAGAAGAAATAGATCCATTTTGGAGAAGTATCTATGAAGATCCTGTGGAACATAACAAAGATGATAAATAGATAAAAGAAGTAAAAGAAAGAATAAGAAGTTTAAAGGTACAGGATATGAAATGGAATGAAGTAACAGCCAGAGAGATTGAAACAAAGTTAAGAAAAGCCTCTAACTGGAAAACCCAGGCCAGATGCAGTACCTAACTTTTTGTTAAAAGTATTAACATCTTTGCACAAAGATTTAGCCATGAGTAAGAACTATTTATATGCGCACCCCGAACAGACACCAACCTAGGTAACAACAGGTAAAACAATGCTCCTACTTAAGAGTGAACCTGCATGCTACCCCAAAAAGTATAGACCAATAACTTGCCTTTGAATGACTTAGAAACTATACATGGGAATTGATGCCAACAGGGTTTATAGTCATTTAGAAGAAAACTCAATTATGGCAGTAGAACAAAAAGGCAATAAAAAAGTCATATGGAACAAAGGATCATTTGTTGTTAAATAAAGTCATAGTGGAGAACTGTAAAAAGGCGAAGAATCTAAGTATGGCATGGATTGACTACAAAAAAGCATTTGATAGTATCCCACTTTCATGGATAAAAGAGTGCTTAAAATGTATACGGTACATCCTACACTGATCAACTATATTACAGTGACCATGAAAAAGTGGCAGACCACTTTGCAATTAAGCCATGATAAAGGACAAATTGTTATCCCAGGGATAAAAATTCAAAGGGGGATATTCCAGGGTGACTCTCTGTCACTGTTGCTATTCTGCCTTGCACTTAACCCATTAAGCTGTCTACTTAACAGCTTAGGCCATGGCTATAATTTGGCTCCTGGAAAACACAAAGTCTAAAGATTTCTCATCTTCTGTTTACAGATGATTTAACACTGTATAGCTCATCAGATGAGGAACTGGAACTGCAGGTTGTAAAACTTTTTTAGATGATATTAGAATGTCATTTGGTCTTGATAGGTGTGCAAAAGCAACCTTTAAAGCAGGAAAACTGCAGTACCAAGAAAACATCAGTTTGGGGCAAGAATATGATATAAAAGAACTTGAGCAAGAAGGAGTGTATACATACTTGGGAACTGATGAAGGATCAGCAATAAAACATGAAAGAATGCAAATAAAACTTAGCAAGGAATACTTTAGAAGACAAATTAATCGTGAAAACAGCATTGACATCTAGGAACAAAATCCAAGCTATAAACCAATTTGCTCTTCCTGTCCTAATTTACAATTTTGGAGTGATTGATTGGCCCCAAAAAGTGTTGGATAGATTAGATATTAAAACAAGAAGGATGCTTCATGCTCACCAAATGATGTATAAAAATCAGTGCATACCAAGATTATATATTCCCTGTTCTGAAGGAGGGATGGTCCTCCTTGAAATTGATTACATGTATAGATCTGTAATCGTGGAACTCCACACATATCTGCTGACCTCACAAAACCCAAACTTAGTAAAAGTTTTGAAACATGAGGAGAATAAATCTAAGATGACTTCTCTGCTTAACCTAGCAGAAGCATATTGGTGTCAAGCAGGAATGGAAATCAAACCAGAAGTAGATAAAAGTCAGGCAGCAACTCAATGTGCCAAAAAACAAAAGAAAGAATATAAGGTGAAGGATCAGATGAAAAGGCAAGAACTGTGGAAAACACATAAATATAGTTGCAAGTATAGAAAACTTCTGGAAGAACCTCATCTTCATCAGGAGTGAACACAGGAATGGTTAAGAAGAGGTGAATTCAAACCAAGAGATGAAACGTTAATACTGGCGGCCCAAGATAGTGGGCTAAATACACGCTGGTTTACAAAGTTCATTAAACATGTGGGAAAAACAGACAAATGTAGGTTTTGTAAAACTGATTTGGAAACAGTCGCATACCTCATTGCTGTTTGTGACATACTAATGGCAGAAGGACTTTATACCGAAAGGCATAATAATGTGGCAAGACTGTTGCACTGGGGATTATGCAAACATTATGGTATTGAAGGGGCTAAAAAACACTGGAAACATGAGCCACAAAGCATCATAGAAAACAATGAAGTCTACATCACATGGGATCATCCATTACCAACAGTTCAAAAGATAGATGCTAGAAAACTGGATATAATGGTCCATGAAAAGTAGACAAAAGTAGCATTGATCATTGAAATCGCCACACCCAGTGACTACAGTGTCCTGTGTTCAGAGAGACAAAAAGTTATAAAATATCAGGAATTCCAAGCAGAAATGAGAGTAATGTGGAAAAAAGATACCCAGATAGTCCCAATAGTAGTAGAAGCAGAACAGTCTACAATCCTATTTAAATACACTGCCAATACATGTAACTCCATACGAATTGCAGAAGGAGTCATTACAGGGCACATTGCGGATGCTGCAAAGAGCACTTTTGGCTGACATCAAAGAGTGAAACAATACTAATTTCATGAACTTTAATCGTACTTTGACTTAAGAATGGGGTCCATTCCTATCATGGTATTAGAAACCCAAAAGATTTGGAAAAAATAAAAAAGGCACATCTCACTGGAACAGATTTTGTGCTATAAATCTGAGTGGAGAATTGTTTTTGGACATTTGTACTGCTCATTAATTGTTTATAACAAAACCCATGTTGGAACACAGGGATGCTCATAAGAGGCTTTGGCACCAGACCATATTAGACCAAAGGTCCTGACTTTGTAGGTGTGTCATTAGGCCTGGGAAAGAATGTTCTGGTACCAAGCTGAAATCTGACCTCAACTTCATACTGAATGTGGTTAGATGGCCGAGATTGTAAATGAACAGACCAAGGAAACCCCAGATTTTTTTATTGCTTGTTTATTTAGCATTTGCTTACCAGAATAGTATCTCTGGGCATCGCTTCTTATCAATGCAGGCTCAGGAAGAAAGGTTTCATACAAAATGCACATATCAGTACACTCCATGCATATGATTGCATCACTACAGTGTAATAAGCAAAAAGTTAAAAATCAATTTATATATATATATATATATATATATATATATATATATATATATATATATATATATGGTTCCCATTCAGAAGCCTGAAACATCATAAGCCTGAAAATCAAAATCCTGTAACCAAAAGCCTGATAATTCAGAATCCTGAAAACTCAAAATCCTGAAAGCCCAAAATCCCGAAAGACCAAAATCCTGAAACTCAAAATCCTGAAAACACAAATAATGCTAATATGTCACTATAAAGACACTAATATCTACCAACTCACCCTGACCCTAACCCTAACCCTAAGGTCCGTCACTATCGCACACTCACCTGACCCCCTAACCCTAACTCACTTAAACCGCCCCTAACCCCAATATTTGTCACTATTGCATACATGCCTAACCTGCGCCTAACCCTAACTCACTTAAACCGCTAACCCTAAAATAAAACCAACCGCACACTTACCTGACACCAACGCATGACCTAACACCACAGGGCTAACAATAGCAAAGCCACAATGACATCGGTATGTCTATTTTGTGTTTTCAGGATTTTGAGTTTCAGGATTTTGGTCTTCGGGATTTTGGGCTTTCAGGATTTTGAGTTTTCAGGATTCTGAATTTTCAGGCTTTTGGTTTCAGGATTTTGATTTTCAGGCTTATGATGTTTCAGGCTTCTGAATGGGAACCATATATATATATATATATATATATATATATATATATATATATTTATATATATATGTGGGTGTGTGTGTGTGTGTGTGTGTATATATATATATATATATATATATATATATTTATATATATATATATATATATATATATATATATATATATATATATGTTATATATATATATATATATATATATATATATATATATATATATATATATATATATATATATATATATATATATATATATATATATATATATATATGTTTATATATATATATATATATATATATATATATATATATATATATATATATATATATATATATATATATATATATATATATATATATATATATATATATATATATATATATATATATATATCCAGTCAAAAACCCACAGGCTAAGGTAATAACTTCCAGTAATAAGATATGTAAAAGATAATCCACAATGTTGAAAATCCAAGACGAAAGTTTAGTCTGTGACGCTTTCACAATACATCAGTATTGCTTCATCAGACAAGTAGGAAGAAATTAAGCCTCCATTAAATATACTTAATCAAAATTCAAACAAACCAATGAAAACACTTGCACCATAAAAATGAACCTTCCCCTTGTTCCATATAAATTTAATAGCTTTTAACTTAAAGCTACAAGTTCATATATAAAAACTAAATATAGAAATATTTAAAATTAAAATAAGCATAAAATTGTGCAATAAATATATAACAATATAAGAATATTTACAAGAACTATGTTCTATATTTATTTAATACGCCTAGATTTAAGAACTGGTTTAAGGGGAACTGAGTCATTAAGACCCAGGCCACTATGTGCACAAAGTGTTAATATCCATTCCAATTCAGCGCATTCAGTTCAATTAACACGGTCACCAAGTCTCTCACACATATGCTGTATATGTAGTACTTGAAAAACAAAGATATGTTCTGCACCCATCAACATTGTATGCTTACCTAATGCACTGTAATCTAGCCCTTTCTTGCTGCAATATAAATTATCCTTATTCGCTCCCTTAATCGTCTATTAGTTTTTCCTACATAAAAATGGAAACATACCTTACAGTGCACTACATAAACCACATTTTGTGTATTACAATCAGCTCCTACCCTAAGTTCCCATAGTTGTCCAGTCTCAGGGTGTTTAAAGAACCTTGATTCATCCATAAATAAACATTGTGCACAGCTGCCACAACTACGTGTTCCAGCTAAATTATTTACCTTGACATTTCTATTTCTAGGGTAACAGTTGTTGCTTAAGATTCTTCTGGTTCTTATAAGTGAAATTAGGTTTACTACCTACTACTTTCGTGGTGTCATCATCAACCAGTAATATGTGCCAGTTCCTTTCTATGGTGCTCCTAAATTTAGTGAGATTGGTTGTATAGGGAATAACCATGGGTAAATGAGGCCTATTTATTGTGTGATTCAATGCAGGCTCATTGGTAGTGGGCAGAGAAAAATATGGTTTAGCTCTCCCTGTTCTTTCTTTTTGAACCTTAAAGCAAGCCTCTCTAATTTCTTGTTCACTATACTCTTTATTATAAAAACCTTTTTGTAAGTTTATTAAGTCTTGATTATAATCCTCATCCTGACAACATATATGAGAGATCCTCATTGCTTGTCCCTTCACTATATTGGAAAAAATGTGAGGGGCATGCATACTGTCCTGATATAAAAATGCTGGACAGTAAAAGGATTTCTTATGTAATTTAGTATTCCAGTGTTCTCCTGTTAGTTACATCAAGGAATCTATTGTACTCATAGAGTAATTCATAGTAAAACGTAGAAAGTCTCCTGTAGTATTGAGATGATCATAAAATGTTTGTAGACTGAGCTCATCTCCCTGCCATCCTATAATGAGATCATCTACAAAACGGCTATAGAACAGGACCTGAGGATTATTAAGTAAATGTTGCTCTTCCCACTTTACCATAACAAGATTTGCATATGTATTAGCACAACTAGTGCCCATGGCTACCCCTGCTACTTGCCAATAACATATGTTGTCAAACATAAATATATTATGTTCCAAAACAATCTCTAGGAGCAAAGATATAAAGTATAATTGCGTTCTGACATGCTTCCATGTCTAGATAACAAAGATTTTACCTTAACAACACCCTTGTCATTGGGAATACTAGTAGAAAGTCTCCTGTAGTATTGAGATGATCATAAAATGTTTGTAGACTGAGCTCATCTCCCTGCCATCCTATAATGAGATCATCTACAAAACGGCTATAGAACAGGACCTGAGGATTATTAAGTAAATGTTGCTCTTCCCACTTTACCATAACAAGATTTGCATATGTATTAGCACAACTAGTGCCCATGGCTATCCCTGCTACTTGCCAATAACATATGTTGTCAAACATAAATATATTATGTTCCAAAACAATCTCTAGGAGCAAACATATAAAGTATATCTTGCGTTCCGACATGCTTCCATGTCTAGATAACAAAGATTTTACCTTAGCAACACCCTTGTCATTGGGAATACTAGTAAAAAGTGACACCATATCAAAAGTAGCTAGTATATCAAATTCAACTGGTTTTATGTCATTAATCACTTTACATAAATCCCCCCAAAACTGTTTTGTATCTCTCAACACTTGTGGGAATTCCTGCAGGACCTTCTTTAGTTCATCTTCTAAGTATATAGAAGTTGGCTCTGTAAGCCATCTGGCTCCTGCTACTATCGGTCAAAATTTCGGAGATTTAGGGTCCTTATGTATTTTGGGTAGGCCATGTAAATACGGAATCAGTGGTTTCCTACGATAAAATAATGATAAAGATCATTGTCAAGAAGCCCCATACATTTACTTTCATACAACATGTTGGAAATATTTGTAGCCATTTCATCTACTATATCCAAAGTTACTACCTTATATGTTGTTGAATCATTCAGCATTTCATGCATTTTATCATAAGAGTATTGTGTATTCAAAACCACTATAGGTCCCCATTTATCGGCAGGAGGAAGAACAATCTGTTGGTTTTGTTGTAAATATATTATTGCCTGTTTTTCAGCTCTAGATAAATTATAACTCTTGCTATTGTTATTGTTGTTATCATACATATAAATTTCATTTCCACATGCCTTTAGAAAAGTATCTATATTAGCAGGTAGATTGGGTACAAAGGTACTTTTCTTTTTATACTGTTTAATGTATGCATTTGCCTGATCAGAGGCTCCAAACTGCAATTTAAGTGCTACATTCCATGCAAATAAACCAATACATATTAGCAATTCACTGTTATCAATAGCCGTAGAAGGTATAAAGTTCAAACCTTTACTGAGTAGGGATAACCTCAGCTTGGTTCAAAATATAGTCTGAAATATTCCAGACTAATCCTCCTGTCCAAATCCCCACATTTTTTTCAATGTTTGTGACTGGAGCGTTGTCGGTTCTTCCTTCCTCTTCAAACTCCCTTTCTGAGTTTCTTGTTTGAACAATCTCCTTCTGCCAGTTCAAATTGGTAAAGGGAACACAGGAAAAACCTGTTCCCTTGGCTCTGGGTTAATTTTGCGTCTCATGGCCATGCTGGAAATTGTTGCTGAACTTCCTTCCTCCATCATTATGGCAGGCAAAGCCTCCATAGAAGTAGAATATGTAGAATTTATAGCTTCTGGGGACGTCATCTGTTCTTCATTACTTCTATTGGATACCGCTTAATCGTTCGGTTTGTTATTGGTGTTCTCCATTAAACATGGGTGTTGACTCATCGTTATATTCTCCTGTTGAGGACGCGATAGAGTATACTCCCTCATCTGCGGATTGGTCATACGAATGCCATCCATTGTACCATTGGTGGATTGTATTAAATTGGTCTCCTGATTGGTCCGACGGCGATCCCCCTGTTCCATCACCCTGGGCCAAGAAAAGAAGTGTTGATTTTTAAAGTACATAATATCTCTGTTTAGTTTTTTCTTTTTCTGTTCCAACAATTCGGTTTCATATCTGAGCACTTTATCATTAAGCTCATTAATATATAGATCAGTAGTCTCTTCACCATTAATTAAAGTTAATTCATACTGTTGCGTATGTGTACTGTTAATGAGTTCTGATTCAATAGGATGGAAGAAATCAATAAGTAACTTCAAATACGCTTTACTGGTATCAAGGTTTATTTTCTGCCATGCTGTCAAAAGTGCATGATAAACATTGCCGTAGGTGGGCATATTAAGCACACGGAGTCCTCTCTGCACTACATTTTTGTTCAAGCATGGTTCCAAGTGATAGCGTTGACATTGTAAACGCTTAAATTTATACATATCATTTTCTATAACTCTTTTCAATCGATGTATGTTATATTCATTACCTTTATTGGAAGTTGACTCATAACCAGTAGTCGATTGCTCAAAACTGAGTAAAGGGTTATGATGCTCAGCTAAAATACTCATAAGACGATTGTCCATGTCTTTACTCATTGTATCCATGTTGCATGTTATAATGTTACCTTCAGCCATACTCGCTATTTAGTAGTAGATTCAAAAAACTTGCCTTGCAGCAAGCAGGACCGAAAATAATTAATCCAGTCAAAAACCCACAGGCTAAGGTAACAACTCACAGTAATAAGATATGTAAAAGATAATCCACAATGTTGAAAATCCAAGACAAAAGTTTATTCTGTAAGAGCTTTCACAATACATCAGCATTGCTTCATCAGACAAGTAGGAAGAAATTAAGCATCCAATAAATATACTTAATCAAAATTCAAATGAACTGTTAGAAAAATATGTATTTGAGCATATATAAAGTGCTAGTTAAAAAGCAAATAGTATATAATGCATTTTATTCTATTATTAATATAGCAATAAGAATGATTTTACATGTAACTGCTTAAAGCTTTGGAACTGCAGTGTATTTGAACTCTGACCCTGGCAGTAGCCAGCTCAGCAAGCTTATGTTTTTCACTAATGATTATCTGCTGGGTCAGGAAATTAAATGTATAAAGCATTGAAAATCTTCTTCTCCTTCCTCTAGGACAATTGGCCTTGTAAATGTTATCAAGATAAGACGCAGCTGTTGGAAGAATGTTGCAAGAAGAACAAAGACGTGTATTACAAGACTGAACCAACTATTGTATTCGAGCAGGCCTGAAACCTTGAAGGAGTAACATTTACAGGAAGACATTATAACTGACCAGGTGCTTTGCAAGGCTATATTATTCCCAAGGGAAAGCTTTTTTAAAAAATGTAATATCAGCAATCTTTATGAATAGAATACTATTAGTAAAAGTGATGTAGATGCCCTATGACTAACCACGTCAGTAAGGTGGGCATAACCTGAATGTAAACACTATAAAATATTCTGTACTTCCTGCATCATGTCAGACAAAATTCTGTACTTGTACGTTTTTTGCCTCCTGGTGTACACTAGTAAATTTTTGCATCTGAGCCTCCTGTGTTGTTATCTTTATTTTTATTTAACAGTTTGGTCCTTCTTGAATCGGAAACCCTCAGACAGCTACAGATCAGAGTGTACCGGTGGTCGAACACTGCGCAGGAGAAGCTACCGAAATGGTTCTTCGTGAAATATAAAAGACCTCCGACTGAATTATTGTTTTGAGAGGCTGGCCACTTTCTGATCTGCGGCCAAAGAGCGGTCTCGAACTGGTCGACTCAGGAGGCTCAGGTAGGAAGATATTTGCCTTTTTTTCTGTTTTAGATCAGGGACTAGGTTGCAGTAAATACTATTGTCAGAAGATTTGTTATACAGATCAGGGACAAAAGGAAATTACTGTATATTTTGTCAGAGATCAGGGAAACAGAATAAGGTAGGCAGTCATTCTAGATAAACTGTGTAAGGAACTGAAATACCACGTGGTGAAAAGGGTTACGTAACATTTTCTTTTAGTATGGGAAATCAGTGCACTAAAAAATCGCGAGATCCGGCCCTAACTGAAGACGCAAAATATATGCAATTACAACGGGCTGATAATGTTAGGTATTATACAAAATGGGTTAATAAATACGGATTCGATGGTAAATTAGATAAAATTTCATTAGTTAAACTCTTAAAACAACTCAAATCTGACACAGAAGGTCAGGCAAAAAAACAACAATGATTAGGCATTCCTCAGGCACACAGGTGGATTGAGGAAGTAAACCGAAGGGAACAAAAAACTAAAAATGCTAAGACGTTATTTTTAGATAAAGAGGATAATAATACAGTAATAGCGACGGCTCCTCCTCCCCCGCCCCCTCCGATGCCTTTTTCAGGATATGAAGCAGGTGGACAAGCTGGACCACCTCCACGTTATCCTGATGTCATAAGAACACTAAAACCATTTGTTAGAGATCCTATTGAAACTAGGTCCCGGACACGTAAAACACCTGGGGACACAGACTTGTATGAAATAGGAAAAAGCACACTAGAGGAAAATGAGGAAGAAATCTGTCCACTAATCGAGGTACCAAATCCTCAGGCAGGACAGGAAGGGCAGGACCCAACTCTTCTAGTGTACAGACCATGGATACCGGAAGATATTCGGAAAGCTACAGAGGGAATCCCCCATCCAAAAGTTAATTACACAAAGTTTTTACAAGATTTACAAGGTATGAGACTAAGTTATCACTTGAATGGGGAAGAAGTAGAAAAGGTAGTTAGACAGATTGTGGGTCCAGACTGGCACATGATTTGTGGCACCTGGAATCCTCGTAATGCAGAGCTTAAACCACTCCCACATAGTGACGCAGAACTAGACAACAGAGTAAAAGGTCTTACAGACCGAATTTCCGAAAAATGGAAACCTAGAGCAGATTGGACTTGCATTAACAAGTGCATACAACAAGAGAATGAAACTGTAGATGGGTATTATGGTAGATTATTGGAATGTTTCAATAACCATAGTGGTATGGCTATTCCTGAAAATCAGACACATGATACCTCGTATGAACAGCAACTGAAAAATGTGTTTTTGAAAGGTTGCATTGCACCTATCAGTAGCTTAATTACGAAGCATATGATAGATCATCGAACAAGTAGGCTACAAGCCTTACTTGAATATGCTAGACATGCTGAAAGACACTTTAATAGTAAAAAGAAAAAGAAGACACAAGTCTTCACTGCTGAAGACGGAGCTGAGGTTTTTGTAGTACAGTCCGGTAAAAAGGGTAAGAAAAATGCCCAGGGAAATAGACAATCTGACAAACGGTCAGAAGATTTTGAAGAGAGAAAAAAGAAAGGTGAGTGCTTTAAGTGCGGAAAGAAAGGACATTTAGTGAGGCATTGCAGGCTAAATAAAAAGGTGACTACAGAAAGCAAGGATGATGAGGACTGACTATATGATAGTGATGAAAGTCAGAAATCATCAGAAAAGGCTAACAAACAAAGGACAAATGTAAATGTAGTAGAAGGAATAGAGGAAGTGCAAACAGAAATAGAGGATGAAGAAAGTGAAATTTTAGATTTGGCATTACTGAACTTAGAGCTCTATCTGGCAGACACAAAACCGGAAGTCACACTTCTGGTGGAGGGGAGGGAAGTAAAATTCCTGTGTGACTCAGGAGCATCACGGACTTTGATACACCCCTCCAAGTTACCAGAATATTCCGAATCACCTGATTATATATTAGTAAAAGCAGCAACCGGACAGCTATATAGGGAGCCACTCTCCCATGATATAGCAATAACTGACCCTGTTTCAGGTATGACTCAGAAAAGTAAAATTGTAGCTTCTGCAAAATGTCCAGTAAACCTACTGGGAAGAGATCTTATGCAAATATTTGGCATAGCGGTAGTTCCCACTATGCAGGGTATGGAGGCACAAAGACAAATGGATACTTTTGTGGTGCGACTAGAGGGTGAGACTTTTTACTGGTACAGCCAGGACCTAGTTACAACTGGTCCAGGGGCAGTAACCGAGGAACTGATGAATGTAGCCATCAGTAAGGCCCCCTCCCTTGACAATGACCAACAGCATTTGTTACACTGTACTCTATACTACTGTAGCATGCCAGGACCTGATAAAGAATATGAGCAAGAATTATTCAAAAATCCTGCTAACAGATTAGTATTACGAACCTTGTATTGGGATACTGAGGGAAACAGTGTGGTAAGCTGTTCATTACCTCAGGAATTCATGACACTGTACAAATCTAATCGACTACCACATGTCAGCTTAACGAAAAATAAGAATATGAAATGGGCAGACTTAGGAGAAAAAGTAACAAGATGGGAAAAACAAACTGATTTTGAATTATCAGAGCAGGGAATACAAAAAATAAATTGAATTGGCTAACACAGACTCATCCAGCTGTACACTTACAAACTAGTGAAGACAGCTGATTAGCGTTCTTATTAGAAGAAGAAGAAAAAGCCTTGTGTGATATACCAGAGATTCTTTGGTCAACAGGCAAATCAGATGTAGGACTTATTCGAACAGCAGGACCAGTTACTATTACACCAAAATCAGCATTTAGACCACAAAAAAAGACAATAACCCTTGAGGAAAGATGCAGAACAAGGAATCAAGCCTATAATAGCAGCATTACTCAAGGAAGGAGTACTGGTAGAATCTCTTGATTCACCATGTAATACCCCTCTATTTCCTGTTAAAAAAGCAAACGGGGAATGGCGGATGGTACAGGATTTACAAGCTGTAAACAATGCAATAATACCTAGAGCACCTACAGTGCCAGACCCACACACCTTGTTGAACGATTTAAAACCGCAACAAAAATATTTTACTGTAGTAGACATAAGCAATGCTTTCTTTTCAATACCTATACATCCTGATAGCCAGTATTGGTTTGCATTTACATTTCAGGGTAAAAGATATACCTATACTCGGCTACCACAGGGATATTGTGAAAGTCCAACGATATTTGCACAAGAAATGGCAAGCAACCTAGCAGGGTTTACCCCACCAGGAGGTAGTCAGATTCTACTTTATGTAGATGACATTTTGCTAGCAGCCCCCACCCAGCATCAATGCAGGGAGGATACGATAGCGTTATTGAAATTTTTGGCAGCACAGGGACATAAAGTAAACAAAAGTAAGTTACAACTTTGGAAAAAACAGGTCAGATACCTAGGATATGTAATATCCAATGAAGGTAGAATATTAGACGAAGACAGAAAAACAGCAATTTTACAAGCACCTAAACCAGCAACCAAGAAGGAAATGATGTCCTTCTTGGGAACAACTAATTTTGTCGGCTGGATATCAAACTATGCTTTAGAATCTGCTCCACTGGCTGATTTAATATATAAAACACCAATGGCAGCACAAGATATATTACAATGGACACCCGAAGCAGAAACAGCTTTCTGCAGACTAAAGCAATTGATAGCTTCTTCATTAGTTTTAGGACTTCCGAATTACCACAAAAGGTTCTTTCAGACCATAGATTGTAAACAGGGATATATGACGTCAGTTCTGACGCAACAGCATGGGGATAAGCAACGCCCCATAGCTTACTATTCATCACAGTTAGACCCAGTGGCACAATCGTTGCCTCACTGTGTACAAGCAGTGGTCGCAGCTGCAATGGCAGTACAGGCTTTGGCCTCAGTGGTGTTATTCCACCCTCTCACATTGAGAGTGCCTCATGCAGTCGCGATAATTTTACTGCAAGAAAAAATAGCATATCTATCTCCTGCTAGACATCTTTCATGTATGACCATACTGCTGAGCCAACCTCATATGGTAATTGAATGTTGTACAACATTAAATCCGTCAACGTTACTTCCAACCCCTGTGGATGGCATGCCGCACAGCTGCCTGTAGGAAATTGAGCAAACAACTTTGCCCAGACAAGATCTCACTGATATGCCCTTGGAAGATGCCGAGGTGACATTTTACGTGGATGGCTTGTGCAGAAGGGGTCCTACAGGGAAAAATCTAGTGGGGTATGCAGTGGTTACAGATACAGAGATCTTAGAAGTCCAACCCTTACAGCATAACCTATCTGCTCAAGCAGCAGAATTGATAGCCTTAACACGGGCTTGCACTCTAGTGAAAGATAAATGTGTGAACATATATACTGACAGTCGGTATGCTTTCTCTACAGTGCATGTTTTTGCGCAACAATGGAAAAATAGGGGAATGATAACATCTAATGGCAAACCGATTAATCATGCACAACTTATTTTGAACCTATTAGATTCTATTCAGTTACCTACTAAAGTAGCTATTTGTAAATGTTTAGCTCATACAAAACAACAGGATAGAACTTCAAAGGAAATGCAAAGCTGATGCAGCTGCAAAGCAAGCAGCCTCAGACTCAGAAACTTTACTTTTAACCGAGGAATTACAACCCTCTGAGATTTTAGATCTAGAAATGCTAAAAACAATGCAGACACTAACTACGAAAGCAGAGAAACAAAAATGGGAGAAACGAGGTGCAATCCTCGAAAATGGACTGTATGTCTCCAAAGAGAAAAAAACAATATTACCGTCTAATTTATTTAGATATGCAGCTTTGTTGAGCCATGGGCAGTGCCATATCTCAACAGGGGTGATGGTACAGTTAGTAAATCGAGTATTCCAAACATATGGATTCATAAATTATACAAAAAAATTTTGTGCAGCATGCCATATTTGTAACAAACATCATGCACAAGGGGCATTCAAACCCAAGCAAGGGAGTTTTCCTACACCACCATATCCGTTCCACACTATTTGTATGGATTTCATAGAATTGAACAAATGTGAAGGAAAAAAATACTGTTTAGTAATTATAGATATGTTTTCCAAATGGGTAGAAGCTTTTCCAACTAAAAATCCGGATGCAGCAACCGTGGCAAAAGCCCTAGTAAAAGAAATAATTCCCAGATTTTGCATACTGGAAAGGATTTATAGTGACAATGGGACACATTTTGTTAACCAGATGATTCACCAGCTTGGGAGATTCTTTGGAATCTCCTTAAAGAATCATTGTGCTTACCACCCACAGTCTGCAGGACTGTTGGAAAGGTACAATGGAATTCTAAAAAACAAATTGAGGAAGCTAGTGAGTGAGACACAGAAAAACTGGATTTGCTGTCTGCCTTTGGCACTGCTGAACATGAGAACAGTTCCAAATGTAAAGGGTTTGACTCCCTTTGAAATGATATTTGGAAGGGCATATTATGTGCCACAGTGGAAAGCTCTCATACCTGCAGAACTAGAGGCTGACAGCTCATTAGCTAGCTACATGAGAAAACTGTTAACAAATAAAGCTGTTCTGCAGTTGAACTCTTTTAGAGATAAAAGACAGACCAGACCGTTAGAAGCAGTGCTGACTCTGGGGACCTGGGTGTGGCTGAAGGTTACGAAGAGGAAGAATTGGGCGAGTCCAAAGTGGGAAGGACCATACCAGGTACTGTTGGCAACGCCTACTGCAGTCAAAGTTGCTGAGAGGACATCCTGGGTCCATCTGATGCACTGTAAACCGGTAAAGAATTTTCAACTTGATAAACATTTTGTGACTGATACACAACAAAGGCAGGATGGCCAAGAGCAAAACGAGTAAAAATACAGATCAACCCCAAAGATGTTGTTTAATCATCTTGTTGACTATGCATTTATTGACTATGATTGTGATGACCTTCCTTTTGTTGTGGTTTTTCCTACATGTAACCACACAAGTGAAAGTGGAGACGTGATGAACTGTCTATAGACTGGCATCCGAACTTTAACACATACCTAGCTATGAAGCGTGTATATGTAGAGACTATGAACATTTCAAATTGCTGGGTTTGTACTGCTATACCAACAGCATATGGAGGACTGTTAATGTCCGCTGTCCCCTTGGGGATAAATGAGACTTGGGAGAATTTACTTTTTGATACAGGATCTGTAAGATCACAAGACAAAATTGCATTGTATTTGCCTATTACACAGAAGGGAATTGTATGTTTTTATAAGAATGATACACTTCAAGTGGGTTGGAGTAACTGTAATATAACCATATCTTATAAATGCTACATTAAAGTTAAAGATAGAGGCACTGTTTGTAATCTAATTATGATTCATATTTGAGTTTAATGAAAACAACATTAAGTGATGTGCAGAGAAATCCTGTTTTACATAAACAACTGTCTATTATAGACAAGAAAATGTTTCATTCAGAATTAACTCGCATCAGTACTAAAGTAGAAAACTGTTATTTTGTTTGTGGGAAAAAGGCATACAAATGGCTACCCGAGAATTGGTCCGGCAGTTGTTTTTTGGGTTATCTGGTTCTGGCCATAAGACATACTGCAGAATTACCTCTGGGTAAGATACGAAATGTGAGAGATGTAGTCCGGAAACCTGAAGGTCCAATCAGAAAACCTGTAAATCCAGTGGGATAAATCGAAGCTGGTTGGAAAGACCATCATTCCGTAAAAAACAAAGAAAAATTGACTCATATGGACTTGAGTGACAGTGTAATATCCTGGGCTGGAATACTTCCAGCATATGGAGCAGTCAAATCGATCTGGAAGTTGAGAAAGCTGTCAAAACTTCTCGAGGTAATGAGTAATGCAACTTTTTCTGCTCTTGAACTAGTGACTGATGAACTGAATGCAATGAGAACTGTTGTGCTACAAAATCGAATGGCTCTTGACTTCACCCTAGCGGTGAGAGGTGGTACGTGCGCGCTTATCAAAGAAGAAAGCTGTGCATTTATACCAGACAATCGACATGAAATTAATGACCACCTAGAGGTAATACAGCAGGCATCGGCCATGACTGAACCAGGCCCAAACCCACTGACGAACTTTTTCCAGAGTCTAATTGGTGGGTGGGGTTCTATCCTAATGAACATCTTAATTGCTATTTGTGTGGGTCTGCTCCTATTAGGAGCATGTGTCTGTTGTGGGATTCCCTACATGAAAAGATTAATCAAAGATTTTAGTGATATATCTGTAACTGAAACTTTGTACCAAGACATTGAGTTAGAAAAATTAATTTCAGATGAAATTCTTTCCGAAGTATAAACTAAATGACTTACCTGGTTGAAAGTCCTTAAAGGAGAAGGCTGGGGGATGAAATGACACTGTTTATATTTCAGAATAGAATAAAAGTATTAATAGGGAGGAAAATGTTAGAAAAATATGTATTTGAGCATATATAAAGTGCTAGTTAAAAAGCAAATAGTCTATAATGCATTTTATTCTATTATTAATATAGCAATAAGAATGATTTTACATGTAACTGCTTAAAGCTTTGGAACTGCAGTGTGTTTGAACTCTGACCCTGGCAGTAGCCAGCTCAGCAAGCTTATGTTTTTCACTAATGATTATCTGCTGGGTCAGGAAATTAAATGTATAAAGCATTGAAAATCTTCTTCTCCTTCCTCTGGGACAATTGGCCTTGTAAATGTTATCAAGATAAGATGCAGCTGTTGGAAGAATGTTGCAAGAAGAACAAAGAAGTGTATTACAAGACTGAACCAACTATTGTATTCGAGCAGGCCTGAAACCTTGAAGGAGTAACATTTACAGGAAGACATTATAACTAACCAGGTGCTTTGCAAGGCTATATTATTCCCAAGGGAAAGCTTTTTTAAAAAATGTAATATCAGCAATCTTTATGAATAGAATACTGTTAGTAAAAGTGATGTAGATGTCCTATGACTAACCACATCAGTAAGGTGGGCATAACCTGAATGTAAACACTATAAAATATTCTGTACTTCCTGCATCATGTCAGACAAAATTCTGTACTTGTACGTTTTTTGCCTCCTGGTGTACACTAGTAAATTTTTGCATCTGAGCCTCCTGTGTTGTTATCTTTATTTTTATTTAACATGAACCAATGAAAAAACTTGCACCATAAAAATGAACCTTCCCCTTGTTCCATATAAATTACATAGCTTTTAACTTAAAACTACAAGTTCATATATAAAAACTAAATAGAGAAATATTTAAAATTGAAATAAACATAAGCACTCTGTTCCCCTTAAGCCAAGTCTTAAATCTAGGCGTATTAAATAAATATATAACATAGTTCTTGTAAAATATTCTTATATTGCTATATATTTATTGCACTATTTTATGCTTATTTTAATTTTAAATATTTCTATATTTAGTTTTTATATATGAACTTGTAGCTTTAAGTTAAAAGCTATGTAATTTATATGGAAAAAGGGGAAAGTTCATTTTTATGGTGCAAGTTTTTTCATTGGTTCGTTTGAATTTTGATTAAGTATATTTAATGGATGCTTAATTTCTTCCTACTTGTCTGATGAAGCAATATTGATGTATTGTGAAAGCGCTTACAGAATAAACTTTCATCTTGGATTTTCAACATTGTGGATTATCTTTTACATATCTTATTACTGCGAGTTGTTACCTTAGCCTGTGAGTTTTTGACTGGATTAATTCTTTTGGGTCCTGCTTGCTGTAAGGGAAGTTTTTTGAATAAATATATATATATATATATATATATATATATATATATATATATATATATATATATATATATATATATGGGTCCTCTTCATAACACTGATATTTCATAACATTAAATTTCATAATAATATATAGATAATACAGTAGAAAGAAATTGATCAAATTAAAATCCGGTCCATTTACTAAGTACCTGAAATATAACATTTAGACTAGTAAAAGGAAGAAGTTGATAATGAGTTCTTACCTATTCATAAATACTAATGAAACACAATAGGCAGCATATAAGAATAGTGCAATACATAGAACAGTTATGTGTGATGTGTAATATTTATTTTCCATGGGATTAGAAGATAGTTGACAATGTACTCTGATCTTAATCTGCCTGTATGTGTAATAGGGGAGGTAGCTTGTATTTGCATTTAGTAGGTTTGCCATACAGGAGGTAGAGATTTTTCCATACATGAAGAAAAGACTGACCCAGAATTATCATCTAGTATGCATTAGGATGGCTTCAGGACAGATACTGATTATTTGTTTTACAGCAGATGGTTGAGTTAGGTTGCAGCAGAACAGTTTATGTAATGAGATGAGTTCCCATAACAATACACGAAACACAGTGTACAGCAGGTTGAGAAAAGCCTTGAGGTTTCAAGAGGAAGAAAAGGATGTGGGGCTACGTGAATGGGTATAATAGAAGTTCTGATGAATGATGCTGAGTGTCTAGGAGTGAGGAGAATAAAAAAAAAGATTAACCTTGACAGAGTAGTTGAACAGAACTTAAAGAAGTTTTATAATCTGTTAAGTATTGGGAGGATGGCAAGAAGAGAGGAGTTTGAGGTTTTGTTTCTTTGACAGTGCAAGAAGTTTAGCATGTTCTTCATTTCCTCATTTTTAAAAGAATAAGAGAGTGCGATGTAAAGACTGGTGAGTAGAGGTTATCGATGTAAAGACTGGGTGAGTAGAGGTTATCGATGTAAAGACTGGGTGAGTAGAGGTTATCGATGTAAAGACTGGTGAGTAGAGGTTATCGATGTAAAGACTGGGTGAGTAGAGGTTATCGATGTAAAGACTGGGTGAGTAGAGGGAGTAGAAGTTATCGGTGTAAAGACTGGGTGAGTAGAAGTTATCGATGTAAAGACTGGGTGAGTAGAGGTTATCGATGTAAAGACTGGGTGAGTAGAAGTTATCGATGTAAAGACTGGGTGAGTAGAGGTTATCGATGTAAAGACTGGGTGAGTAGAGGTTATCGATGTAAAGACTGTGTGAGTAGAGGTTATTGATGTAAAGACTGTGTGAGTAGAAGTTATCGATGGAAAAACTGGGTGAGTAGAGGTTATCAATGTAAAGACTGGGTGAGTAGAGGTTATCGATGTAAAGACTGGGTGAGTAGAGGTTATCGATGTAAAGACTGTGTGAGTAGAGGTTATCGATGTAAAGACTGGGTGAGTAGAAGTTATCGATGTAAAAACTGGGTGAGTAGAGGTTATCGATGTAAAGACTGGGTGAGTAGAGGTTATTGATGTAAAGACTGGGTGAGTAGAGGTTATCGATGTAAAGACTGGGTGAGTAGAGGTTATCGATGTAAAGACTGGGTGTGTAGAAGTTATCGATGTAAAGACTGGGTGAGTAGAGGTTATCGATGTAAAGACTGGGTGAGTAGAGGTTATCGATTAGCCAATGAGAACAGGCAGAGACATAATTTAGTTACATAGACAGAATAGAGCACACTTCCATGGGAAGTGCTACATTTATGCCACAGGATTAAATTCTGATTTTTAGATCTCATTTCTCTTATTAGGGTGTGTACCATGGTAGAATATCACTAACTGCAGGATAATCAGGCTTTGATAAGGAGCTTGAGTGTTACATTGAGATGAGGGTAAGTAAAGGTATTTTGTAGTTCAAACCAGCTCAATTTACTCAGAACTCTACAGTGATGTGTTTCATTGGGGAAATGCATAGCAAACAGGGCAGTTTTAATATAAGTTTGATTTAATTTGTTTACTTCATTTGATTGGTGGTTATTACCAAAGATGCATACATACAGGAACAAACAATGTTAGTAATGTGTTTCATTGGGGAAATTTGTAGCAAACTTGACAGTTTTAATATAAGTTTGATCTAATTTGTTTAGTTCATTTGATTGGTGGTTATTACCAAAGATGTATACATACAGGAGCAGGCAAGGTTATCTGGGAATGATCAGAGTAGTATAGTTTGGATTTGCAAGGAAGTTGTATCTTTTGATTTGTTTTGTGTATGTCATAGTTGTTGTAGTCAATTGCATTTTTATGGTCTATCATCAGCTCTAACAATTATTGTGGCCAGTTCAAAACCTATGTTGAGTGACTGAATGCAGATCATTGATGAGAATGCATGTGAGCGAAGCATTACTAGAAACATAAAAGCATGTAGTGATGATATGCTGGAAGTGGAGTTTAATGAGTCCATGGAAAATGACTTTCAAACAACCTTGAGAAGATAATGTCAAACCATTTGCTGATTCAAGTGGAAACACAGGATATTACCCAGATTGTTCTCAAGAAGGATGAGGAAAGTCGACCGGGTGGGTGGGGGTAATACTGGGCTGTCTAATGAACATTTTGATGGACACTGCAATGTGGTGAGCACATTCTCTTCAGAGAAGGCAATGCCAGAAGCACATGGTAGGAATATTTCCATTTCAGTTAATGAGGTGAATGCTGCATTTAACCTCTTCTATTGTTGCAAGGCTGCAGAAGTGGATGGGACATGGCTGAGAATGTTAAAGAATTTGATAACCTGTTCCACATCTAACAAACCTTTTTGATGTTTTTTGGAAGGGTGAGGCAGTACATTCCGATTAGTAAACTGTAATAGTGTCCTCCATTTTCAAAAAAAGAAACAGAAGAGTACGTTCCTCAAAAAAAGCAAAAGCTGTAGTGATGAAAATGTGACTTCATCCAAAAGTCACTAATAAAAATCCACAAACCACCACTTGAAAAATGAAAAGGAGCTGGCTAAAGGCAGAATAAATAAATCCAAACACAATTAACTGGTGAGTGCTTTCGTCCACTTTATTGAAATGAACTTTTTCAGACAAATGTTAACCTGTTGACTCCTCCCATATATACTCACATTGTCACATAACCCAATACTTAAGCATCTTCAAATTCAAAATGCTTTCTTAAAAAACAGCTTTTCTGAGATATTTTAAACCTATTATACACACACACACACACATATGTATAGCATAGTGCACATCCTGACATTAAAATTCAATGAAAACTCACTGATATAAAGTGTGAATAAAGATTAAAAATCTAAATATTAAAAAATACAAAAGTACAAAAATATATGAAAATATATGAAAGCTTACCCTATTTCTAATGTATTAAACTTTTTAATTTTAACATGCAGGCAGTGGAACATTGGTCATTAAGCCCTGGAAAACAATATGTGTTCAGAAACAATTGCCACCACAATTCTTGTTTCTCCACTATTAATCCCAAATTTCCCCATCTAACATTTAACTTAACTTATCTATGACTTTAAGCTTAAATGAGTGCCCTGGATTTTCTCGTACATGCTTTGCTAGAGCATTATTTTATTTCCCTTTTCTTATACTGCATATATGCCCATATATTCATTCTTTTAGCGTGCGTTCGGTTTTACCTATATAAAAACATGCACAGTCATTACATTTACCTAAATAGATGATATTCTTAGAACTGCAGTCATATTTTCCACTAATTTTAAAGGATTTATTATTGATCTTAAATTGCATCCCTATTTCTATATTTTTTCAGTAATGACATGCCGCACATCTGTACATGTCTGCAGTTCTAGGCATAGTCCATACTTTCCTTTCCAGAATGGCTTTTAAATTAGCTTTATAAGAAAGGAGAAATAGGAGAAATGATATGCAAAACCATGGAAAGAATTATCATGGAGATGATTGGTAATGACATAGGAAACTTCCAGACACTGGGCCCAACTCAATTTGGTTTCATCAAGGACAGGTCGCGCCTAGTCATCCTGGTGGACTTCTTTGAGAAGGTCACCAAACCAATGAATGAGGGTTAAATGTTTCACACTGCCTATCTTGACCTGGCCAAAACATTTGACACAATACCCCACTTGGGCATTGTTGACAAACTCAAGAAGTTAGGTATAAACCCTTATGTCACTCGGTGAATAGCCAGCTGGCTCATAGACAGGACCCAGGAAGTTAGAACTGAGGAGTCGACCTCTACAAAGAGACCAGTGAAAAGTGTAGTTCCTCAGGAATGGGTGCTGGGGATGCTCCTTTTTTACATTTACTTCTCAGAAGTCAAGGCCAATGTCAGTGGCCTATGGCTGACTAAATTTGCAGATGATTGCAAATTAGTAGCAGTCATTGAATCCCCCACTGACACAAATATTTTCCAGGAAGGAGTGACACAGACAAATAACTGGTATCAGAAACATTGACTAAAACTAAATGTCAAGAAATGCATAATAATATCCTTCAGGAAGTCATCCATTCCTGGTAACTATCATATTGACAATACACCCCTAAGAGTTGACCCAGTAGTCAGGGATTGGGGGCACACATAGACAGCAATCTAGCCTTTGACCATCACATGATTACAGTAGTGAGGAATTCATTTTATTTTTTGCAACTTATAAACAAAGGTATGGCATCTAGGTCCAAGGAAGTCACTGCTCCACTGTATTCAGCATTCATAAGACATGTCACTGAGTACAATGCCCCTCTTGGTTTGTACATAACCGGGCATATCAAACAATTGGAATAACCACAAAGGTTTCTCACTGAAAGAATACAGGTTGTAAATAAAATGTCCTATGCAAACCACCTGAAGGAGCTATCCCTGTATTCTGTCTCCTATAGGCCACTGAAGAAAGCTCTATGCCTGGCTTACAAAGCATTGTCAGACCCCACCTTGATGGACCTCTTGCATATCTGCAAATCAAACAACACACCAGAATTACCCATTCTAATGACTTAAACCTTGCATATGTTATAAATAGGACCTGCTGGAGAGACAGGTATGTATCCCGGATACTGTCCCTTCTCTGAAACAGGCTCCTCATCCATATGAAACAGAGTTTGTCCTTAATTAATTCAAGTGTAACTTGGACAATTGGATGGGGAACAATAAATTCATTCCTAGTTTGGCATCTATGTTTCTAATGGACACAGTTAACCTGTAGATGGTTCATTTGCCAGACCTCAGCTTGCAAATGTTTCATCTCCCATGTCCCTGCTTACACTTATCAAGGGTACCAGAGCTTGTCAGAGATTTGGGATGCATGACTAGGCTTAAAAGGGTAGGCTTAAAAAGACCCTTGCAGTTGTTAGCCTAGTAAATACGCATGAACCTATGAGCCTATGAACAAGCACAAGGCTGGATGGACAGTGGATGTACCATGTATACAGAAGGTGGACAACTGGTGATGGTGGGAGATGTACAATAAATAAGGAGTGAGCAATGACATAAATGAGAGGGTACACAAAGGGATGGGAAAATGGTGAGAATGCGACAGTGGACTCCTGACAGAGTTGAATGCAGGTCAGTCGTAGGTTCATAGGTTGGTACTAGGCTATTGGCCCTAGGGCCTATACAAGCCTAGTCATAACAATTCCCTGGTTATTTCTCCCCACAGTATTTACTTCCCAGTCCAGTCACTAACAGATCCAGGAGTCACTCAGCTGCATGGCCAATATTATTTGACAGTTATTCCACTGCAGGCCTGATGGAAGTTGCCTGCCAGTCACACAAATCCACCAGTCATGCTAAAATGTCTTGCAGTTTGTTGTGGCAGGCATCCAGTTGCTGACAGACCTTGACAGTCTTAACCACTGATGCCAGAAGACCACTAGAGTCTCCTCTGAACTCCCTTCATGAGACAAACCATCACCTGTCCCCTGACAGGCAGACACAGAAGATACTGTTGACACCATCCATGTCACCCTCAGCAGATATCCACAAGGTTAGAAGCAGACCTGATAGCCACAGCCAATCATGCATCAGAGGACGTGACCAGTTTAACCAAAGGTTACCTCTTCATCTTCTCCTGCTTTCAATAACTGGGCATACAGGAGGAACAGACAATGGGCAAAATGGTCACACACACATATGTTAGAAACACTTTGGCAGTTATATAACAGACTGGCACAGAATTCATAATCGCTCTGCTGCCAGCTGAGATTCTTCTGCCTTCTTCTCTCAAATGTGTTCAGCCAGTTCTCTGTAAATGCGAAACAAATCACACACTGTTATGCATGCATTTACAACTGTGTGCATAGTGCAAGACAATGGTAATATAGCCCCAAAATAAATGTTTTTGTGGTACTTCTCTGTCTCACCATCCTAAGCATCTGCTTTCCCTCCCCCGATCAGGTTCAGGTGGAAAAACCTCACATCACCGTAACAATAATGGCAATACTCTCCAATAAAGATGATGCCAGTGACATCACTCAGCACCTACCAGTTTACACTACACATCCACCTTCTTCACACACACATCAGAGGCTCTTCATTTCCCACTGCCAATAGTCTTTGCCATGTTTAGGTCCACTTGAAGAGCAACATGGTAGCCTCATGCCTATTGATGCACATATGTGAACCATATGCTGTTCAGTGCAATACATCACCATAATGCTATCATGTACATACACCATATGGACGAATATACAGGTCTTATGCTTCATGTTCTACTAATGTAGGTGCTTAACTTCCTAGTGTCTTGACAGTAAAATACCTTACCTGCATTAACTTAAACAAATGTTAGTGAGTGTATTAGTACATTTCTGCTGTATAGTTCCTTAGTCAAACCTCTGTACTGATGAGTACATCACCAGGACTAAACAGTTGTATATTGCTCTCCAGTTAGTGACCCCCCTCCAACTAAAGTCAAGTTTCTTTAGAGAAATACTCTAATCTATAAATGAGCATTTCATTTCCTCTCCTGTTTCATCTGTAACTAACCCCAGCTTTAATTCTATATCCTTTTAAGAATGTCAGAAAATTATACTCTGTGCCCATAACATAGTCTATAACTTAGTGCAAACATATTAAATTACAGTTAAAATTTCAGTTGAACATATTACAATTTAAGCTAACATTACATACTTACCAAAGCCTAAAGACACACTTAGAGTCGGTGTTAGCCTGCTTGGCTCGCCCTCGCTGCGCTCGGGCTTGCTCCGCTCCCCTCCCTGTCCCCTATTTCCACCCACCCCCACTACTTCTACTTCTAACCCCTAATCACCTGACCAGTAGTCCAACCCCTAATTCCCTAACAACTAGCCCAACCCACTCATCCTACCTCCCCCCACCCCCCAAACCAATTACATCACACGCTGATCCCACTCCCAAAACATATTCCCAGACAACCCAACTCTACCCTCACACACAACCAACCAGGAATCCTAGTTGTACTTCTCACTCAAAGTAGTATCATGTTACCCACACTCACATCCCTATCACTAGCTCTACTATCGCTAACCTTCCTAACTTCCTTACAAACAGATCTACCGCTGCACAACTATCACACTACCCACACTAGCCCACCCTCTCAAACCCACTCAGACTTCTACATCTGCCCTACAATCATAAATCTTACAACTACATATTACTCACTAACAAAAATTACACCATCTCATCACACTAAGAAAAACTTTCATAGACCAAGCTCGCAAACAATTAATATTAAAAAACACATACTGACATTCCTACAAATTCTGCTAACCTCTGGTGACATTCACCCAAATCCAGGTCCCCTCTCGGCTAGACAAACATCTGACCTGCTAATCCTAAATCTCAACATAAGAAGTATTACCAACAAGCTAACAGACCTACATGCATTCATAGCCCACTACAACCCTGATATACTCGCCATTACAGAAACCTGGCTTACACCCAGTATCCAAGATGAAGTCTTTCTTCCCCCAGGGTATAATACACTTAGATCTGATAGAACAATCAGGAAAGGAGGAGGAGTAGCCATTCTCTTTAAAAACACCCTTAACCTCCAGCTTCTGCACACCACACCACCACTTTTCAAAATGCTGAAGTCCTGTTTTCTGTCCTATCCATAAGAAACACCAAGAAGATCAATATAATATGCTGCTACATACCTCCAGGCAACAACTGGCTCATAATAGAAGACATCCTACACTGGACAAAGGACAATCTACCTCAAGAAATGATCCTACTAGGAGACCTTAACACTGACTGGGCAACCTGTAACTCCAGCAGCCCCTCTACACATATCAATCTATATGGGTTCTCTCAACTAATTAAAGAACCAACTAGAATAGATGAGAAATCAAAGAGAGAATCCATACTGGACTGGACACTAACCAACTATCCCAAACAAAACTATACAGTAGGCTGCCTCCCAGATGACTTAAGTGATCATCTCCCCACCTTCCTACTCCAGAAACACTCCAATCACCCCAAACCAGTAGTCTACAAATTTGTACGAGATGACCGTAACCTTACCCCACGATACCTAAATACTGTCCTAAGCCACTGCAACTGGGAACCACTACGGACACTCGGGTTAGACCAGGCAGTAGACTACTTCAATACAACCTTCTCTACCATCCTTAATAGTCTAGCTCCCAGCAGAAAGATCAGAGTTAAAGCTAACTACGTACCCTGGCTAAATAGGGACACCAGAGCCTTACTAAAAGCTAGAGATAAAGCCTGGAAAATCTGGAAAACTGACAAAACCCCTAGCTCCAGACAATACTATCAACAGCTTAGAAACAAGGCCAAGGCTGAATCCAAAATAAACAAACAAAACTATTTTCTTAGCGCCCAAAGGTAATATTCAAATAGTCCACAAAAATTCTGGCATGCCATTAACTCCCTACTAAAGCCAGGCAAAACCACTACCCCAGCACCCATCTCTACTAACAATACCCTAGACATAGCTTCTCAATTTAATAACCATTTTACTAAATCCATCTTAGCCCTGTCCAGTCAAATAACCAAAAACAGTCTACCTCCGTCACAACCTAACCTATTCCACACCACCCCTCTTTCAGCCTATCACCAGTGCCCACCTCAACTATCAAAAAACTCCTCCTAAAACTAAAGCCAACCACACTAGCAGCTGATAACATACCTGCTGCATACCTAAAAATGGCTAGTGACTCCTTATCATATCCTGTCTCCATCCTTATCAACCGCTCCATTCTAGAATCCTACATACCCAAACTCTGGAAAGTATCTCGCATCATTCCTCTCCATAAAGGAGGTAATTCTTAAGAATTCTCCAACTACCGACCTATTGCCATCCTTTGCCCCTTATCCAAAATTCTTGAGAAATGCATCCACTTGCAAGTGATGACATTTCTTAACACACACAATCTACTATCTACCACACAACACGATTCCGTCCACATCACAGCACTACCACAGCCCTTCTATCTTTCACTAATTATATAAACCTTCACAGGAATGATAACAAATATGTATCAGCCATTTTCCTAGACCTCTCAAAAGCATTTGATATGGTCTCCCACTCCATTCTACTAGACTCACTAACATCATTATCCTTCACCTCCTCTACTATAGCCTGGTTCAGAAGCTACTTGTCTGACAGGCAACAATCAGTCCAGTGGAAAGGAACTCTGTCTACACAACTTCCAACCACCATAGGTGTCCCACAGGGCTCTATACTGGGCCCGCTGTTGTTCTTGATTTTCACAAATAACCTCAAAGGCTCTACACAACATGCCACACTCATACAATATGCAGATGATTCAGCTCTGATCTGCTCTGCCTCATCTCCCACCACCCTACATACACTCACTCAAGATACCTTTATCTCAGTAGAAAAATGGATATCTGGGATCCAACTAATTCTAAATCCCAAAAAGACAAAACTGCTACTATTTACCCCTAATAGATAAAAAAAACCCTCTTCTTTACCATAACATCTAAGGACAGCACCACCATCTCCCCTTCTAACCACACCAAACTTCTGGGAATTGAAATAGACAATAATCTCCACTTTGATGTTCACATCTCACATACCATAAAACTAGTACACAAAAAACTAGGCTCCCTATACAGGCATAAGTCCTTTCTCTCACAAAAAGCAAGAGTCACTCTTGCACAAAGCCACCTCCTCTCAACTCTATTATACGCAGCACCAATCTTTACCCAAATCAGACAATGTGACCTAGACAAACTAGAATCATGCTACAATAAAATAGTTAAGTTTGCTACTAACTCAACCTATAGAACCCATCACTGTGCTGCACTAAAATAACTAAAATGGCTTGAGCTACCACAGCTACTTAACTATCACCAGCTGGGCACAGCCTACAATATTCTCAAATATCCTGAAAAAAAACCCTCATTATCCAACCCACTTACTATCTATACTACAAACCGATACCTAAGATCCAGTGAAAAATCTCTCCTCTCCATCACCAAGGCTAACAACAATGCAGAGAAAGCACTCTACTCCCACACCATTGCCAGAAATTGGAATTCTCTTCCCCTATCTGTGTCCACTGCTCCCTCCACATCCATATTCAAAAACTCCCTCAAATCACACCTTCTTAGTACATGGTTATGCCCTTGTATCACATAATCCTACCCATACTACTATTAACTCCCCAAATTCATCTCTGATCACATGCTGGAGCTCTGATCCCCTGTAGGCTTGGTCATCTGAAAGGGTACTTTTAACTGTAGAATCTTACTTGATATATTTTCTTTTCTTACCAAAGTATGACTGACATTGTCTTTTTACCCATGTTCTATATCTTTTACCTGGAGTGTTTTTATTAATGCTTGTTATATTACTATGCTCAGCATACATGATGTAACCTGTTTTGTGTATTATGCTGGATGTACTGTATTTGTATAACTTGATGTTGGAGCTTTTCTCCCCGGGCCTCCGCTGAAAATGGACCTGGTCCAGTCGGAATTTCCCGGTTAACAAATGTAAAATAAAATAAATAAATAAATAAATAAATAAATAAATAAATAAATAAATAAATGTTTGCTGTAACATGGGCAGCTTGTACAAATGTGTATAGGTACTAGATTGCACACAAGCAGTGACTCAAATACAGTGGTACCATTTGGCTATATTAGCATAGCTTCCTTGTTAACTGTCTACTGTTAACATGATATAATAAATATAATAAATATGTGCTATTTTTGCAGCATCAAAGGGAGGAACACACAGGGATGGGAAAATAGTGAGAATGAATGAGTGAAAGGGGGGCTCCCGACAGAGAAAGCAGCATGATATAGAGAAATGTAACTAAAATCTCTCCGTGTGTAAAGCTACACAGAGTTACAGAAGGAGCTCTGCTGATAATGTAATTTAGCAACAATTACAAACTCTGTTGTGGTTGCCAGGGAGAGTGTCTAAATGTCATGGTATATATGCAGCTGGGAACAAATGTCACTAGTTTGGCAGAGCACTATCTGTCTGTGAATGAAAGTTCCAACTGTGAACGTAGAAAACTGTGACAGCTTCATGCCACAAGGGGTGTGGCTAACAGGGCCATAGGAAGAGACCTGGCTACAGTACCTAAAGCAATTACTGCAATTGTTAACTAGGTGTCTTAAGGAGGGAGGTAATGGTCATATTGATGTGCATTACTTAGCACAGAATGCACATCCACTGACTGACATATCTTGCCCTCAGGTGTACAAGTACTGAGATTGATACCTAAGAAAGGAAAGACTTTGAAAAGTTTACTAGCTAGGAGAATAAAGTGATACTGCATACCCTATACATTTCCAACATACACTTCCTGGGCAAGTGTGCTGCAGATAAACATTATTGGGACCAGATTTAGGTTCATAGGTTCATAGGTAGGTACTAGGCTATCTGCCTGAGGGCATTTATAAGCCTAGCCAGAGTGTGTCAGCTTTCGCCATCCCATTGATTAATTAACTGATCTTCTGTCAAGCAGAGCCAATGAAGTGATCCCAGGGGTGTATTTTCTGTTGCCCATCAACTTGTCAAGGTTTCTCTTGAAGAGTGTTAGTGGGGGTCTCTGCCTGATGTAATTTGAATTTTGTTCCAAAGCATGGGGAGTCTCTGTGACAGGAATCTATCCCTCTGGCATGTTCTATTTATTGTTGTGGTGAGGTTTAGCTCACTAGAGCTCGTGGCTCGCAGTGACTTGGATTTCTTTAGGTGGAGCATGTCCATCAATTCTGAGTTGGACATAGCTTTGTAAGTCAGGCAGAGATCACCTATGAGTAAGCGATATGCCACTGAGTACAGCCGGAGTTTTTTCAGTCGGGCTGCATAGGACATATGATTGAGGCCAGTAATCCTCTTGTGAGGTACTTTTGTGGTCTTTCCAGCTGTTGGAAGTGCCTTGTGAGGTACATCCTAAATGGGGCATTGTACTCTATGATGGGTCTAATGAGTGACGAGTAGAGGGGTACTATAACCTCTTTATTTCTAGATGCGAACCCTTTAGTAATTAGATGGGCCACATAGAAGAATTTCCTAACTACTTTTTTGGCATTTAGCTTGAGGCCATGATTTTGACACCAGGTGTCCGTCTCAGTAAGGCCTTTTTGGAGGATGTCCGTGTCAGCCGAAGAGTCAGTTATGGCTCCCAGTTTGCAGTCATCGGCGAACTTGGCTAGCCATAGTCCTCCTGTGTTTGCCTGTACTTCTGAGAAGTATATGTAGAACAGTAGGGGTCCCAGGACCGAGCCTTGTGGGACACCACTTGTGACTGGTTTAGAGCCGGATCTGGAGCCCGCTATTCTTACCGTGTGAGTTCTGTCTGAAAGCCAGTTGTCAACCCATCTCATGACGTAGGGGTTTATGTTCAGGCTGGTGAGTTTTCCTGTAATACCCAATTGGGGAATGGTGTCGAAAGTCTTGGCTAGGTCAAGGTAGGCTATGTGAGCCACCTTTCCCTTGTCTATCTCCTTGGTGACTGTCTCGAAGAAGTCAACCAGGTTTAGTAGGCATGATCTGCCCTTAACAAAGCCGAACTGGGTCAGATCAAGTGTTTGGAGGTTCCCAATGTCTTTGTTAATGAGTTCCTTGATGATGCGCTCCATAGCCTTGCAGACCAGGCTAGTCAGGCTTATGGGGCGATAGTTACCAGGGTCAGTTGTGGCCCCTCCTTTGTGGAGAGGAATAACCATTGCTATGCACCATTCTATGGGCATGTAGCCTGTGGAGAGGCTGAGGTTGAACAGCGTGTTTAGGTGGGGGGTTAGTTCTTTCTGTAGTTCATGCAAGACACAGCCTGGGACACCATCTGGTCCCATTGATGCTGTGTTTTTGGCTTTTGAAAGGGCTTTTTTTCACCTGTGCATCTGTAATTTTTGGGACAATACACTTTTCCGGTATTGTTGTGGGCCCTTTTGTAGGTGAGAGGGGGGTGAAGTTTGCACTGAATCTATCTGCCAGGATGTTGACAATATCAGTAGGTTCAGTATATTTTGTGCTATTTTCCACAAGTTCAGTGCATATCTGTGAGTTGCCACTTAGATTCTTAACATAGCTAAAGAAGGCTTTGTGGTTATCTTTTGAATCCTTGGCTATTTTTCTTTCAAAGTTAGCCTTGGATGATTTCATGAGGGACCTTAGTTTCTTACTGATATTGATTAGGGATGTCTTTCCTTCTTGGGATCTGATTTTTTTCTGACCTAGTTTCCTCCTCCTATTGTATAGCCTGTTTATTGCAGGGGTCCACCAAACTGGTTTCCTTCTCTTAGAGGAGTGAGTCTTGGTTTTGCTAGGGATGGCATGATCCATGCATCCTTGTAGGTGCTCATAGAGTGCATTTGTAAAGGTTTCTGCATCTTGGGCAGTGTTATCCTTTAGCGTGGGGGCTGTGAAACTTACCACCTCTGTCTTAAGTAAGGTGAATTTTGCTTTAGAAAAGTTTTTTGCTGTGGTTTCCTTAGTTGGGGGTGGTGGTGGGGTGTGGAAAACCAGAGTGATTAGTTTATGGTCTGATCTAACCAGTGACGGGTTGACCTCTGGTGTGGAACACCTGTCGCCCATGTTGGTGATGACCAGGTCCAATATGTTTTCACCTCTGGTAGGGGAGTTTACCAGCTGATCCAGGGTGTTTGAGTTGATGAATTCTAGGAAGCGCTGGGCCTGGGAATTTGTACTCAAGTAGTTTTCCCAGTGAATGGTAAGGTAATTAAAATCACCCAATATCAGGGTGTTCGGTAGGACCTTCATGTTTTCCAGTGTCTCCATAAAGGTGGAGTGGTGGTCCTGGGTCATGGAGGGTGATCTGTAGCAGGCCACAATTTGCATTGCAGATTTGCCCAATGTTAGTTGCACATGGATGATTTCAGAGGTATCATGCTGCGCCACTAACCTGGAGGTGTAGGTATCCTTGTTGAATATGGATACACCCCCTCCTTTTGTGTTTCGGTCTATGTTCTGTAGCTGAAATGTGTGGTATGAGTTGTAGCCCAGTAGTGCTGGGGTGCTCTCTGGAGCCTTGAACCAGGTTTCAGTTACTGCACAGATGTCGACGTTCTCCATACTGAGGAGTGCTTCAAGCGCGTGCATTTTGAGATTTAAACTCCTGGCATTGAGTAGCCTAACCCTCAGTTTTTTGTTAATTGTGCTGTTTATGGAGGTGGGTTTGACTTTTGAGCCTTGCCTAAAAAAGGCACTATGGGGGCAGCAAGAACCTTGGCCAGTATTTGAAAGCCTAGGGGTGACAGGTGCAAGCCATCTCTTGTGAAGCAATGCGGCTTGTCAAGCATGTCGTCCCAGCCTGACAGACACTAGATCCATTTTGAATGACTTTTTTATAGGCCTGTATAACAGGAGCTATGAAGGGTTACTGATATGATACTTCATGCAAAGAAAAGGCATGGAGACATTATGACAAACAGACCCACCAGAGGGGATGGATCACCAACATAGAAGCTACTTACTGGGGTCATGGAGTTTTAAGAACTGCTGTCTGCCAAGTGGAGCAGTCCCTCAAACATGGGTATGGCTTGAACGTGGGTGACAGGGCTGACACCAAGCACCTTTGTGTCAGTAGGGGAAACCCCAGGTAAGTAGTGCCCATTACAGTACACTATGGCATACACCACTGCATGACTGAAGTGAGGAATTATATGTCCTTCAAGACATCTTTGGTCTATAAGCACAACAACCTGAAGACCTCTCAACTGTTTCAATTTTGGAGGAACATTCCTACATTCCTATTTTCAGGCCTGATTTACCCCTGCATGCAATGTACCTATTTTTAGTGATATGTCCCTATTTTTAGACTTGGTTTACCCCTTCACAAAGTTTTCTGAATCCCTTCATCATCACGTGATTTTTGAAACTGTCTAGTGCACAGAAAACCACATTGTATGACCAATGTGCTAGTGAAACCAATACTTAAAAGAAAGAGGATACACATTATATCTCCCTTTTTTCAGAAACAAAAATAAATTACCTTTTGTGACAGAATTTAAACAGAAAAAAAAGATCATTAAAGTCTACAGGTTTTACTGTTTCATTTATTACATGCTTATATTTTCCATCAATTTTGTCATTCTGTTTTTTCACATGTGTTTCTCAGTATCCCACATTCCTACTGGAAGCCGGAGAAGTTATCAACTATTAGGTATTCACATTTTTTGCCAATTAGATGCTCAGATTTTTGACTGGATGTACCTACTTTTCAAGGGTCTTTGTATCTATTTTTAATGTGTGCAGGTTGAGAGGTATGATAATCTGCTTGACAAGTTATGTCATCCAGCCTATTCTGTGGCGGTTGGTTTGTATGTACTAATATGACTGACACTGGGTTACAGAAGCATATGTGTATCAGCAGGCAATGGTGTTATTTCTTCATAGGTTCATAGGTTCATAGGACGATACTTGGCTATTGGCCCAGAGGCCTTTATAAGCCTAGCCAAAATTTTGCCCATGTTCCCACAAAGTCAGCACCTGTTTCCCCTGTCCAGCAGGGGCACAGGTGGGATCCCATGGGTGTATTTTTCATTTCCCATCCAGTCGTCCAGGTTCCTCTTAAAGAGGGCTAGTGGGGTACACTTCTCAACATGGAGAGTGAGTCTGTTCCACAGATGGGGGATTCTTTGGGGCACAAATCTATCCCAACAACAGGTTCTATTAATGACACAGACCAGGTTGAGACCTTGCGTGCAGGTTGCATGAGTGGATTTTGACTTACAGATATGTAGCAACTCCATCAAGGCTGGGTCTGTGATGGCCTTGTATATCAGACACAGGTCAACTCTGAGCAGTTTATACGAGACTGAGTAGAGGGACAGGGCTTTAGCCTATCTGTATAGGATAGGTGTTTGAGACCCTGGATTTTCCTGGTCAGGAACCTCTGTGGTCTTTACAGCTGCTGCATGTGCTTGGCAAGGGAGATGTCGAAGGGGGCATTGTACTCAATAATGGGTCTGATAAGGGAGGAGTACAGGGATGTTATGACCTCCTTGTTCCTGGATGAAATACCCTTACTTATGAGGTGGGCCATGTAGAAAGCCTTCGGTACAACAGAAGCAACATGGAAGTCAAAAGTCAGGTTGCTATCAACCTGGCTGCTCAAGTCCCTCACTACTGATTGCATGCTTAGTATGTTGTTATTAATGTGATAATTAGTGGGGACACCATTTTCCCCAAAGGGGATAATGATGCATTTCTTGGTATTCAGTTTGAGGCCATGCTTCTAACACCAGTCATTAGTATGGGTAAGGCCCTCTTGGAGAATGTTCACATCACTAGGGGAATTTATGACCGTGTCAGCAGTCATCTACAACCATGGTCAGCCACAGATCACTGATTTTGGGTTGCACCTCAGAAAAGCATATCCCAAACAGTAGAGGCACCAAGACCGATCCTTGGGGTACACTGCTCATTATGGGTCTTCTACTAGAGGTGACTTCCCCTATTTTGACTGAGTGGATTCTATCTGTGAGCCATTTAGCTATCCATCTGGTAACATATGGGTTGATACCTAGCTAAGGCAGTTTATACCTGAGTGGGGAATAGTGTCAAAGGCTTTGGCTAGGTCAAGGTAGGCACTGTGCACCGTCTTACCCTCATCCATGTCTTTGGTGACTGTTTTGAAAAAGTCGACCAAGTTTAACAGGCATGATCTCTCTTTGACAAAACCAAACTGTGTGGGGTCAAGTGTTTGGAGGTTGTCAATGTCCTTGTTTATAAGGTCCATGATAATGCATTCCATGGCCTTGCAGATCAGGCTAGTTAAGCTGATGAGCCTATAATTGCCTGGATCAGTGTACACTCCACCTTTGTGTAGAGGGATAACAGCAGCTGTCCTCCATTCAGCTGGGATGAAGCCGATGCTTAGTCTTTGGCTGAATAGAATGCTTAATGGTGCTGAGAGCTCATGCCTGGGTTCATGTAGGATGCAGCCAGGGATGTTGTCAGGTCCCATGGAGGCTTTATTTTTTGCCCTTGAGAGGGCATTAAAGACCTGCTCCCTGATGATGAGGGGAGGGGGGCAGGTGCTGTGGATGTCCTGGTTTACTGATGGAGGGGACAGGGTGGTGAAGTTTTCACTGAATCTGAATGCCATCCAGTTGGATATATCTATGATATTTGTGCATGTGGTGTTCCTGACCACCAGTTCAGAGCAGATTTGGAAGTTACCTTTGAGATTGCTGATGTATGTGAAGAAGGCCTTGTGATTGTCCTTAGTGGACATGGCCAATTTGGATTCAAAGTTAGCCTTAGAGGATTTCATCAGTGACCTTATTTGCTTCTTCAGACAAAGGAGAGATTGCTTCAAACTTGGTACCTGCTCCTTCCCGGTCCTGGACAACAATTTTTCCTTTTGTTAGCATGCTCTCATGGATTCCACCAATGGAGGATACAGCATGCTGATGTCAGCAGGACACTTGTAGCTGCTGCTGATGACCTGAAAATGGCCCAGTTTGATGACACAGTGGCACTACCTGTAACACTAGGGTCTATATTACTTTCTCGAAAGGTTAATTAAGTGAATCACTATTTATCAAACCCAATACAGCGAAACCTCATTTAACCGAACAATGGTTTCACAAAAGTTTTCCAAGGGAAAAAACCTAGTGGGCCAGCTACCGACCATAATAAACACCACAAAATTTAAAACTCTGCAAAGTGGGGGGGCTTTGCCCCCCACACCCCTCTAACTAAATATATCAACTCTGAGATTGCACTACAGTGAGGTAAAAGGGCAAATTCCCAATCACGGCCAACCACAACATTTCCCTAAGAAAAAATTCTCTGAAATGATTGTTCGCATAAATAAGGTTTTGCTGAATTGGGTTCAATGAATAGTGATTCGCTGACATAAGCCTTCAAGAAAGTGATATAAACCCATAACACTATGGGGGAGGTTTGATCAATCACTTAACTTTCAAGAGTATATTAAAAAATTTAGATCTAAAATCAACTAACTCCTTTTCTTGGGTCAGAAAATATCTGTTTCTTTCACCACCAGCTAGGGCAGCCATTGGCAAAGGTGTCCCTGCTTGCACAGCCTGAACATGGCTTAACCTACCTCCACTAACAAAAGTACAGTACTAGTGACCTTATCGAATAAAATATGCAAATTCATCAAAAATTCCATCTTGAACATCATTGCCTTACTTTATCCATGCTAAATTAACTCCCAGTAGTAGCCAAATCTAACCTATTTCTGGGCTCCCTGCTGTTCAAATTACTCCACTAAGGCAGCCTTTCTGACATGCAATGAAAGTAATTAGTACTACTCCAATGTATAACCTCGGAAGTCAAGGCACAGTTGTCCCTACTCTCCAAATCCCATCTACTAAACCACATAGCTCTGACTCTAGTATCTCTGTACAGGCCCCAAAATGGTGTCAGTCATGTCCTCACTGTCTCACTGAGCATACTCGGTATTTTAATTTCAGGCCTGAACTCAGACAGTATCTGTTTAAACAATACATATGAAAATACCAAAGTCTTGTCATTAGTACTATCCTACAGGGTCCATAATGGGGACCCCATTGACACCACTCCTTTGTTGGTTTCTACTCTGTTTATGCTTCCTGTAATATTACATAGCTACTCCCTCTCCTTGCTCTCCACCATCTTACAACATTTGTCCTCGTTAGTTCCTCTGACCCTTGGACTCTGTGTTTTTGCCATTACTTACCTCTTGCTTTGTCCACTAAAACACCTTGTGTTAATATGTAAAGTATTCCAAGCTGACCCTGCTGTTCACTATTTACTTCCTAATCCTTTGATTCCACTTTTCTACATTTTAACATGCACACCTCAACATGGTGTAACATTTGTATCCGTAGCTCTTCAACAAACAGCAAGGCTTTGAGTCACTAGTTTGTAACTAATTTGGATATCCTTGATATATGTTACATTTCTGAGTTACTATTTTGAATGTAATCTGGGCGGAGCCTGCAGTCATGCTGTGATCAGTGCTCAGCTATAGTAACCCAAATATAAATAAATAATTGAAGAGTCTTAGCCTACTGTTTCTCTTCATGGGCAAGAGGATCACTTGCAATTAAATAAGTGGTCTGACAGTAAACAATTCTTATTAATCAAAAGTGCCTTACCTTATCAAAGATCAAATAACTACCTGTACTAGGAAGAGCAAACCTCCTTCTAGGCTCTCTACCCCTCTGATTACTACGCCAATACACCCAATCTCCTCTCTCTGTGTTCATGAATTCATAGGTTGGTACTAGGCTATCGGCCCTAGGGCCTATACACGCCTAGCCATAACAATTCCCTGGATATTTCTTCCCACAATATTTACTTCCCTGGACCCCTGTCTAGCAAGGTGACTGACGTGATCCCCAGGGTGAATTTCCTATTTCCAATCCAATCGTCAAGGTTCCTTTTGAAGAGGGCCAAGGAGGTGCTCTGCTTGACATGTATGAGCAGTCTATTCCAGAGTATGGGGAGTCTCTGGGTCAGGAACCTATCCCTCCAGCATGTTTTGTTCATTGTGATGACAAGGTTTAGATCCCTGGAGTGTGTGGCTCTGAGGGATTGGGATTTCTTTAAGTGGAGGATGTCCAACAGCTCAGGGTTTAACATGGCCTTGTATGTTAAGCAGAGATCGCCTCTGAGTAGACGATATGCCACAGAGTATAGCTGTTTTTTTTAGATGGTCAGCATAGGGCATCTGCTTTAGGCCTGTGATTCTTTTAGGGAAGTATTTCTGTGGCCTTTCCAGCTGTTGTAGATGTCTTGTGAGGTACAGACCAAACGGTGTGTTGGACTCTTTAATGGGTCTAATGAGAGATGAGTACAGTGGGACAATGACCTCCTTTTTCTGGATGAAAAGCCCTTAGTGATGAGGTGTGCCACATAGAAGGATTTCCTGACTGTTGTGGTGATGTGGTTATCGAAGGTGAGACCACAGTCCACCTGTGTCCCTAAGTCTCTCATCACACGTTCGGTGTTTAGTGTACTGCCATCTATGTGGTAATTCATGGGTACATGGTTTTTCCCAAAGGGGATAACTATACATTTCTTGGCATTAAGCTTGAGCCCATGGCTCTGGCACCAAGCATCTGTTTCTTTAGGGCCCTTTTGTAGAACATCCACATCATTTGGGGATCAATAATGGCTCCCAGTTTGCAGTCATCTGCAAACTTTGTTAGCCAGAGTCCCTTAGTGTTGGCCTGTACTTCAGAGAAGTAGATGCCAAACAAGAACTGTCCCAGGACTGAACCCTGAGGTACTCCACTTGTCACTTGTCTGGAGCTGGATTTGAAGTCGGCTACTTTTACAGTCTGGGTTCTGTCAGTAAGCCATTTGGCAACCCATCGAGTGACATAGGGATTTATGCCCAGCTTAATAGGTTTATCTATGATTCCAGAGTGGGGAGGTAGTGTCAAAGACCTTGATGAGGTCCAGATAGGCTGCATGGACCACCTTACCCTCATCCACAGCTCTGAAGACTGATTCATAGAAGTCAATCAGGTTCAGGAGACAAGATTGGCCCTTCACGAACCCAAACTGGGTGGGGTCCAGTGCTTGAAGGTTGCCAGTGTCTTTGTTTATAAGTTCCATGATAATGAGTTCTATGCCCTTGCAGATCAGGTGGATCCCCCCTTGTGCAGTGGGATAACTGTAGCTGTGCACCACTCAGTGGCTCATTTTAACCTATAACCTCACGATGCTAGCTGTGGTGGTACAAGTTTGAATGAAAAATATCTTCATACTGTTCCCCCAGGTAGATGACTGGATTGCATTGACTCTGTTAGGAGAATATTTGGTATAATCTTTCGTTAGCATGCATCCCTGTTTGTATTCCTTGGAGCATTTCCATATACTATCCCCGCAATCAAACTGCACATCTCTGACCACAGCTTCTCCATTCTATGTGCTAAACATTGGCTATTTCTTCCTACATACAGTATTTCACATAAATATCTAACTACCCTAGATTCCAACCACAACTCAAACAGTTTCAAGAAAATGCAAATGCAACTATACAAGACATATCACATAAAATTAGATTTATTTATTTAGTTAGTTAGTTACTGACATTTGATTACCAGTAAAGTCCAACTGGGTAGGAGCCCATTTTCAGTGGAGGCTCCAAAGTATTACAAAACGTTAGATTAGCCAATACTCCTTCTCTAAACTAGACCACGGCATCTCAAATCTCACCAATATCATAACTGCTCCCTGCTCTTAAGGCTATCTCAGATATAAATATGTATATAACATCAGCATTTTTTTGCTAAGCTGCAATGTTCCAATATTGTAGACGTGGCACTATGCAACTGCTTGCATGCATTGTGTGCTTTTTAATGCAACTGTATTGTACTCATTTGTTATGTTCATGTGATTCTTGCAACCAGGCTAAACCTGTAATTTGTAATAGACTGACTAAGGATAAAGCTAAAGCATGCTAGGATTCTAATGTCACACAGAGTCATTTTACAGGTCAGTTAATAGTGAATGTAAGAGCAAATAGAATACACTGGATATAAAAAGTGTATACACCCCCTGTTGAAATGCCAGGTTTTTGTGATATATAAAATGGGCCACAATAAATCATTTCAAAACTTTCCCCACCTTTAATGTGACCTATAACCTGTACAATTAAATTGAAAAACAAACAAATCTGTTAGGGGTAAAATATAACAAATAAAATATGTACAATAAGCTGATTGTAATATGTGCCCACTCTTCCTTGCAAAAGCCCTACAAATCTGTCAGATTGTGACGGCATCGCTTGTGCACAGCCCTCTTTAGGTCACCCCACAGATTTTCTATTGGATTTAGGTCTGGGCTGTGGCTGGACCATTCCAAAACTTTAATTGTCTTCTGGTGAAGCCATTCTTTTGTTGATTTGGATGTATGTTGTGGGTCATTGTCATGTTGAAAGGTGAAATCTTCTTCATCTTCAGCTTTCTAGCAGACGCCTGAAGGTTTTGGGCCAAATGTGACTGGTATTTGAGATTGTTCATAATTCCCTCCACCTTGACTAAAGCCCCAGTTTGAGCTTATAAAAAAACAACCACAAAGCATGACACTGCCACCACCATGCTTCACTGTGGGGATGGTGTTTTTGGTGATGCAGGTTGTTGTTTTTGTGCCAAATGTACCTTTTGGAATTGTGGCCAAAAAGTTCAACCTTGGTCTCATTAGACCATAACACATTTTCCCACATGCTTTTGAGAGACTTGATGTATTGTTTTGCAGATTTAGCCAAGTTTGGATGTTTTCCTGTGTAAGAAAAGGCTTCCATCTTCCAACCCTACCACATAGCCCAGACATATGGAGAATACGGGAGATTGTTGTCACATGTAGTACACAACCAGTACTTGCCAGACTTTCCTGCAACTCCTTCAGTGTTGCTGTAGGTCTCTTGGCAGCCTCTCTGACCAGTTTTTGTCTGGTCTTTTCATCAGTTTTGGAGGGATGTCCAGTTCTTTGCAACGTCACTGTTGTCCCATATTTTCTCCACTTTTTGATGACTGTCTTCACTGTGTTCCATGGTATATCCAAAGTTGCGGACATGTTTTTGTACCCTTTTCCTGACTGATACCTTTCAACAATGAAATCCCTTTGATGCTTTTAAGCCCTCTGTGAACCATGGCTTTTGCTGTAGCAGGCAACTGAGCAAATGCCAGTAAAATCCCACTAGGACAGCTGAACGTTATTTGAGGTTAATCAGTCTATTTCATTGATGGCAGGTGTGTACCCAAGAAGACTGAATGCTGTAATTAAATCGAATGATGCTTCAACAAAGTATTACTTTAAGGGTGTGCACACTTATACAAACAGCTTATTGTACATTTTTTATTTTCCATATTTTTTTCCCCTAACAGATTTATTTGTTTTTCAATTGAATTGTACAGGTTATAGGTCACATTAAAGGTGAGAATATTTTTCAAAATGATTTATTGTGGTCTCATGTTTTTATATCACAAAAGCCTGGCATTTTAAGAGGGGTATGTACACTTTTTATATCCACTGTATGTACACAATATACATTTAAAACTATTGCAAAACATTGATGGTTGGAAAACACAATGCAATAAAAATGCATGCTGCAATCAAACAAGAAAATAGTATAATGAGCCAAGAAAACTGTCTTTCCCTCATAGCTGTCAGTTGCATAAAGTTGCATATCACTGAAAACACTTGAAATGTTTCCTTTTCCCTTTAAATAAGAATACTTCTGAGCTCACATAAAATTAGCTTCTTCTGATTTCCACTCCTCACCAAGATATGTAAGAGAAAAGGACATCAGTACACTACATTAGAAATGTACACTGCAATAAAAAAAAACAATATTCGAAACAAAAACCAAGAAATGTACTTTCCAAAAAGCAGTCTAATTAATGGCAGACCCTATTTGAATGAGCATTCTCAAAAAAATCTGGAATTTTTTTTCTTTAAATAAAATATTTAATTTCTAGTCCCTCCCTCATTTTACAGGGAAATTAACCTCTTATGTAGCTAACTAAAAGATATAGTTTTGATTTCTGTCCTAAACAGAACTTTTAATATGCAAGGAAAAAGGACTTTAACACTAGCAATAAAATAAAAACTGAAATCAAACAAGAAAATAAAATAAGAAATATACCCCAAGAAATTTGGTTTTCCTACACAGCAGTCTGTTTAGTGACAGAGTCAGATTAGAGAACTTTCTCATGAAAACATTGAAATGTTTTATTTCCCATTGTATTATACGCATTAAAGTTCCCAGCTTCTTCATGAGTTATCAGGTAATTAACAATGAAACCGAACAAGACAAGTAAAAATATATAAGGAATACAAACCAAGAAATTTGCCTTTCCCACAGCAGTCTATCTATGCAGAGTCAGTTTGAGTGAGCTTTTCAGGAATGATGCTAGCTGTGGTGGTAGAAATTTGAATGAAAAATATCTTCAAATGTTCCCCCAGGTAGATGACTGGATTGCATTGACCCTGTTAGGATAATATTTTGGTATCATCTTTTGCTAGCATGCATCCCTGTTTCTATTACTTGGAGCATTTCCATATACTCTTAGTTCCATATGGTGCTCCATGGGTCCACTGTGAGGACTGGTTTTACTGGGACACAGCTGGACACTCTATAATGTTGGATACTCCTACTATGTTAAAGGGCTATGAGGTCAAAACTGTGGTGTCACATGTGGGTTTGCAGCAGTGGGCTCAAGCCCAAACCCTCCCAAATATTCTGTGGTGGATGGCAGTAATGAGCACCCTGGTTTAGTTTGTGTGATTGCTAAAGTTGGTGTGACAGTGTATGATGTAATGTCAATAACCACTTGCTCACCAAGCTTTTATTGTCAGATTTTGTCACTAGTTTTTGGATTACTATAATATACAGATTCATTTCATTGCAAGCCTTCTGCTCCTGTAGCAAAATCCAAATGTTGTTCTTAATAGGGTTGGAAACCCATCTTGATTTTTCCACGGTTTAAGAGAGAAATACCCATGTCACTCATCAGGCGATGTACCTTACCCGACACCTGCAGCAACTGGAGACCCCCAAAAGTACCTCACCAAGGTAGTATCTACCTATGAACCTATGAACCTATGTGAGTATTCTCCATTTAAATTAGATGGATCTCCATACAAATGTTTTTGTACTGCAGGCTCTGGAAAAGGAACCAATAAAAACATCCTCCTATTCCGGGCAAGTAGCCAATCTGTGGTGTAGTTTATTAACAGAAAGAGATGCATGTGACCATAACCTCTGAGTACTGAGGCAGCACATGTCTGGCAGTGGGCCCTGAGGAATCTCCTTTACAGCAGTTCATGTTCCCAGAGAAAGGAATATGACAAAACAAAAGCAGAGCATGTAGCCCCTTATTCTCAAGCAAAAATAAAAGTCAAAGAATATTCTTTCTGAATTGAAGCATTTATTAAATCATTCCATTTGACAGCATCACTTTTGACAGATGAGTGTTGTTGTTATTGTACATTTAGATGTTTCTCTTACTTATATACAACTGAAATCTATTTGGTGAAGTATTCATTAGAATAGTCACAAAAGGAGTATATTCTGATAGGGTGGAAAATGAGGGACTGGCCAATGTGAAGCTAGGTAGGAGTGGTCTGTAGCAAGAACTGATAGTTTCTGGTTTTTAGAAAATCAACCAATGGTGTTTCTACTCTAGCTTAGTCAGCATAATGAGATAAGCAAATGAGGTGGAAAATCCTGGAGCATGATAGGGCCATGAGAATATGAAGAATGGCCAATCTACAGAATTGGAGAACGTGGTGATGATCAGCTGCGGTTACCTGAGGACAGCCAAGATTGGTGTAAGGATGTGTGCTGGGACGAATGGCATAGGGGAAGAATGGTGAATAAACATCTATCAGAAAAAAACTTGCACTCAAATATCTTAAAAATGTATAACATTCAAATGTCAGTATCCAACACTCCATTTAACCCTCTAGAACCATAGGAGAATACTGCCTCAAAATAAGTCTCATCAAGCAAACTGTGTTAGGTTTTTCCTTCATCACACCGGTGTCACACTTTAGACCTGAAACTTAATATCAAACTTTAGACCTGAAGCTTTTGACTCAGACATGAAACTTGCAATTAAATGAAGTAAATAAATAAAGATTTTTTCATGAAAAGTATATAAATGAGCACAACAATGATAAAAAATGATAAGGAGATTAACTATGAGCGATCAAGGTAGCAGCCACATGGGGTTGTAGCTATAGATGCTTTGAGTAAAGATATAGCAAGTCTGTATAGGCATGTTATAGTTTGTTCCCAGCTCTTTTGCCTAAGCTTCTTCAGATCTGTCAAGAGTCAGTACAGGAAATAACAAAGGTAAACAGTAATCAGAAGATGAATATACAAATAATGAAAGACTGAATATACATATAATAAAAAGGTACATAATGCTATTACCGGAACTTATAGTGTATCCGGTTAGACAGAGATTTCAGGAGGGAATTAAAATAATGTAAACTACAGTCCTTTAGTATGTTGTGTAGTAGTATGCGTGGTGGTACAGTTTCCTAAAGTTTATTATGCTGTTTATAGAGACCTGTGTGTTTAGTCCCAGTGGTCTGTAGGATTCTAACCTTATATGCCATTCAAGTTCCCTTTTTTCCGGGTAATTGTTGTGCCATTCTTTAATTGTTTTGCTCTTCCTTAGGCAGTTGATTGAGTATGTAGAATACAAAATTGCCATGTCCAGGTTGGTTTTTGTGGTGTTTGGCAAGGGCATTATTCAGGTTACTATATCATATGTCTGTGAGGTGGCATGTGATCCTGGCTTTTATCTTGTTCATGATCTTGCTTATGTAGAAAGCTGGACATTACATGCACTGTGCTCTGTAGACAACGCTAATTGCGTTACAATCATGCTGTCCTTTGTTGTGGAAGAACCTGCTATCTGAGGGGTTATGAAATCCTGGGCTGTTGCTCATGCATCTACAATAGCTGCAGTCAGGGGGTTCACAGGCATATGTTCCAAGGGGGCCATCCGTTGAATTTTCGGCTACTCTATCAGCTTTCTTGACAAAGTCACAGATGTTCTTCCTCCAATGTATGTTGAAGCTTGGTGTGTCCGGGAGCATGGACTTTATCATGAGAGAAAGGAATGTGCTCACAAACCTGCTGAACTCAGCTTCAGTTCATTCGTGGAGCTGAGGATAGAGGGTCTTGTTGGCCAAGGTTTTCTAGGGGCAGTGCATCACAGAGAGCAACCTACTTTCTACATAAGACAAATCAGTTCTTCCTTTTTTCTGTATACATTAAAGGAAGACTGAAACCTGGTCACTTGAGATAGTTAAGGGTAAAATGCCTCGGGTAGTGCATTTTCACATGGGTGATCACTATGTCATAGATGTACATGAAATGTATAAGGGGATTTACATTGCTTTTCTTTGCAGCAGAGAGAGGGAATAGGATTACTAGTTTGACTTTCAAGTGTATTCAACATTCTACCTTCCATACATCCCTGTCTTCCTCTTATTCTTCTCAACTTTTCACTGTCCTCTTCAACATCTCTGTGGATTCTCCCTCCACTAACCACCATGGTAATTCATTCCAGGAAACTGTAGTATTCTCCATGAAGAAGTACCTTGCAGATCAAGGAAGTAGATAGCCTCTGCAGTCTGCTGCCTGTGTACCTCTTTCTTTGTTTTTCCTTCATATTCCAGATAGCCTCACAACTCAGTGACATGATCTTGTGCACCATTATCATGACTATACCTGATCTGGTCTTTACTGCGGAAAGGTCCTAGCTTCTGTAGTATCCGGTGAAATAACTTCTATCTCAGACACCCTTATGGTATGTTTCATCTTATAGCTTCTTCTTGTATGATCTCTATTGCCGCACAGAATACTCAAGGTGTGGTCTGCTCAGACCCTTTTATATTAGCAGCAGCAGCTCATTGCTATAGAGACTATGCCTGAAGGTACGCCCCACCATTCTGTTAGCAGCTGCTACTGTCCTCTTGCTCTACTTTTGGTATTTTGCTCAAGATGTGATCAATACCTACAGATCCTTTTCCTCCCTTTTTCTTGCTAGCTTCATCTTCCCCACTTACTTCAAACTATGACTGTTGTGGTCCAGATGCGACAGTTTGCACTTATCTGCATTTAACCTCACCTGTAACCTTTCAACTCACTTGTTTGACTTTTCCACTTAGAGTCTTCTGCCAATCCTCTTTCTAGCATCCTACATTCTGAAGTCAGTAAAGTGGCTGATCCTAGTTTTTGTTCAATCAGATAGGCCTAAAATGAGCAAACCAAAAAAATTGGTTCTATGTCTGACCACTGCAGTACTCCACAGGTCATGATATTTATTTTTTTCTTTATTTTATTTTACATTTGTTAACTGGGGGTGACTGAGCTGAAAAGGCCCATTTTCGGCAGAGGCCCATGGAGAAAAGCTCCACACAGAAAAATTGTAGATACATTTAGATATTTAGACATGATTCCAGACATTATTGCTCTTGACCTAACCCTGTGTGCCCTACCATACAACAATGCAGCAATTCTTTTCCATAGTATTTAGCTTGCCATAATCATCCTAGTTTCATAAGTTCAGACTGGGGAGTACATTTAGTAGGCAGTTTTGATCCTAGATAGTGTAAATCCCAACAATTAGTTAATCCTGTCTATACAAACCTGCTAAAATAGCCCAGGAGTGAATTTACAGATCTACATTCACCCATTAAGACTAGATTTGTAGAGGGCTAAACAGCTACATTGCTTGACATGCAACAGACGTGTCACAGAGATGTGGACTTTCTTGGGGCAATATATAGATATGGAGTTTTTTGCAACAGATTGTCCCACAAAATGGAGTTATTTATACTACAATGGTTAGGTTTCAAAAGTGGGTATTAGTGGTGTTGTCAGTTTTGCAAAGGTGTGGGAGGTCACCCGGGACTGGTTCTTTCATAGAACTGAAGTCCAAACAATAGTTAACAGGTAGGAGCCTATAAGAGACAGAATAGAGTGGCAGAGTCATTGCCATCCATTCCATGTAGCTGTAGGAACTAACACTAAAAAATGTCTGGGTTAGGGAACATTTTGGCTTTTCAAGTTGGGCTAGTTGGTTGAGAAGATGAATGTCAAAGGAGGCACTGTTTGTTATTACAGCTCTAATAAGGGACGAGAAGAGAGAATGAAAACATGTTTAAATCTGGAAGATATACCTTTAGTAATTAGTTGAGGAAGGTACGATAATTTCATAACTATATTGGACATGTGATGGTTGTTGGTAATATCAGCATTACTAGGATGCCATTTATACAGTAAGTGCATGGGTGTTCCTGTTTCACCAAAACTCCTATGCCACATTTTTTTCATATTCTCTTTATAACCATGATCAGAACATCAAAGACAGGTATGGGTCATCCCTTCTTGAAGGATACATGTGTCAGCAGGAGTTTATGACAGTGCCAAATTTGCAGTCATCAATAAACATTATTATCCTTAAAACATTAACATTAGCCTTGACATTAGCAAACCAAATGTTGACGAGAATGGGGCCCAATATGGACCCCTGTAGGACACTACCAGAGTCCAGTCTTTCAGAAGAAGATGTGCCACCAGCCCTTGCAATGTAAGTTCTATGTGAAAGCCAGTTTGCTATCCAGTGGGTCACATAGAGCCTAACATTTAGTCCAGTGAGCTGATTAATGAAAGCTTAGCGAGGAATACAATTGAAAGATTTAGCTTGCTCTGCATCAGCAATGTGGGCAGTCTGGCCCTTCTGTAGAATATCAGTAACATTTTCAAAGAAATATACAAGATTAAGTAGGCAGGAGCTGCCTTTAACAAAGCCAAATTATGTGGTGTTGCTGGATTGCAGATTACCAATCAAAACTACATGTTCTATAACCTTATAAATAACGCTTGCAAGACTGATCCTTCTATGGTTGTCAGGGTCTGTGGAGGAACAAACCTTGTAGTAAGGTACCATAATGGCTGTTCTCTAGACTAACTGAGATACTAAAGTTAAACAGGATGAAGAACAGTTCAGGAAAGCTGTATTATTGCTGATGAAAAGATATGTTGTCAAGACCCACAGAGCTGGTATTTTTAGCTTTAGAAAGTGCAGACCTGCTCAGAAGCAATTTTAGGGGGAAGTTGAGAATGTAAATGAAACAAAGAAACATTGTGATGGAAAATTATTTTTTTCTGCAAGAATTTTGGAAGGTGTTTAGGTGTGCGATGAATAGTGCTATTAAAGATCAGCTCTGTGCATCATTAGTATTACTTTTGAGTTTTTCACATACTTAAGGGCTTATGAATATTCTTAGATGTGATGACAATATTTATTTCACTTCTAACCTTAAAATACTTTGCCTGCCTTTAAGATTAGTCTTGATGACTAGATAAGTAAACATAAAGTTACATAATAATTATCATGTATGCTCATTCTCAATTTGGGAGGGAGGTACTATAAAGTGCTTGTAACAGTCAGTCTCATGTTTAAGTAAGTCTGCTTAAAGGGGTATATGGTTAAGTGTCTTATTGTTCCTGTGATTGCTTGCCTAGTATCGTTCTTATGTTCTGATGGTAGTGTTTGTGAGTTCCTTGTCGGCTAGTATGAGATCCTTTTTTCATGGAAGAAGTTAAACTTATTACACGCTGCAAGAAGTGTTTTTTTATTGCAGACCTTGTTGATTTTCCATAAGGGTTTATTTTTAAAGTTACCATCATATTTATAGAATGGAATGGATGCTTCAATGCAGGAGTTTAGAAGAGCGAAGGAGTCAGAATTGTATATGGCAGTTTTGACAGTAAGGCCCACAGGGTAGGGAGTGTTTTTGAATTTCCTTAGATCATCAGAGAGTGATAATACATTTGACCTAATGAAGTCCCTAATGCTGTAGAGTTATTTGGTGGCATAAGATGGCTCTAAAGGAGAATAGCTTGGTGGCTAGATTTTGTCATGGAAAGGAGGTTATTTTGGTGATCAACATGCTGGGACAATGTTTGCTAGAATGTGATCCAGGAGATTAGGGCATCTAGTAAGTAGGGGACAATTTGGTCCAATTTGGCCCAGAGGGCTGGAATTTACACAGTTTAGAACTACTGTGTATATTTGTTGCTATTGTTATAAGTTTGGTAGTTAATGGATGGATAATTGAAGTCTTCTAGGATAACAATTCTTGTTTTAATAAATGTATTCTGTAGTTGGTTTAAGTAAATACAATGGTTCTCAAGGGATAGTGAAGGAGATCTATAGTTGACAGTAATTTGGTATCTGCATATGGGATCTGCATCATTGCAGTGTCAGTGGCAGAGCAGGTAGCACATTCACCTTTGGTGCAGAAGGCTGTGGTTTCTATTTACACCATATAGATTGTTAACACTGCAGTGCATCATAAGGAGGGGGTGCTGAACTCCTGTGAGTGCTGTCCCTTGGATAAGATGTTAAACTGAAGTCCCATCTGCTTGATTTGGTGGCAGCTCAGGTTGATGTAAAATATCTCATGGTACCTATTGAAAAGGGTAAGGGATCTTTATTAAAAACACTATTTTAACATTCAAAATCTGTGATTCAGTCATCAGAAATGCATATTTATCACTATTTTCAAAAGAATGTTATACAAATCTTGTATCTAAGAATGTTATACAAATCTTGTATCTATTTTATATTTATTCACCCCAACTTTTCAACTATAACCACGTTTTTAATATTGTCAACTAATGCATTTATACTCCAATCTTGATTAAACTGAAGTTCTTGACACCTTATTTTCTAAGTATTCAAAAAAACTAATTATTCTATCAACTTTATCCAGTTTCCCTTTATTCAAACTTTCATGTAAACCATAAACAATCTCCTTAATATCCATTTAAGAAATCATCATGACATATCACCTTAATATCATTAACTCTTTTACATTCTAAAAAATATTCCATAGTTTCTTCTACCTTATAACTGGAGCACATTCTATCAACTTTTTGTTTGTACTTCATATTTGCTTTAAAGGGTAATGTTTAAATCGTAAGTCTGCATTGAAAATCCTGAAGTTATAATACATCTCACAATCTTTGTCTTTTCTCTTTAATACTTTTCTAACTTGTTTCTTTATCTTTCCAGATTTTAATGTAATATTTATCCATTACTTTTTCATGCCATCTCTTTCCTATTTTTCAGTTATATTCCATTTTATATCTTATCTTTTAATCAAATCCAAAATTTTTTTTTCCTTTTCAACATCTCTTTTCTTATCTCTTTGAAACTTTATGAAGACAATCTGTTTTACCTTGCGATTTCTTTAAAATCCAAAGCATATTTAAATAAGCTAAATATACCATAGGGTTCTTTAATCTAGTTTCCCCTTCTTTCTTGTAATACAACACACCTCTTTCAGTAGGCTTTACCCTTGAATCACCTATATAAAAATACTAATTCCAACAAAATTTTATCTAAACCATTCAAAAAAACATATGGATCCCCCACACAAACTATTTTGCATAAAATACAGGTATGGATCAAATAAAATTCTTCATAAAGTATAAATCAAATCTTCCCAACCTATCCATAATAACTTTTATTTCATTTAGACCCCCAATCCAAATTTCTTTATATTTTTCTTCCATCCTAAATGTTAAACCTACTAATTTAAATTCTGACCTCAAAAAATAAACACCTGCATGCCTAATAGTATCCCAAAAGTCTTTATAGTTTACTTTATTTATATTCAGTCCTATGTTTTAATGTACATATCTATATTCAATGGTGCCTCTTCATTCTGTCCTCTATTCTTTAAAATTATTACCATGTCATCATTGAGATTTTTATATTTTGTCCAAAATATACACAACTTTCTTCAACAGATCTTTCTGCCTTAGTTACTAAAACACTCATTACTAATGCAGAGTGCTGCTTAATGATCAACCCTGATTTACTCCTCTTTAAACTTGTATTTCTTGACTGAACCATCTATTAACTAAAATCTTATTCCAAGAATTATCTAATTTACTAAACTATAATGAAAATTGTATTATTTTAATATTTCAAATATTTTCTTATGATAGATTCTGTCATGTCTTTTCTACATCACGTACAATAACTTTAACATCAGTGTTATATTTCAAAATATGTTTTATCAATTCTTTTACTAAATTAATAAATATTTTCTACTTCTTTCTAAAATTCCATATTTGCCCTATACCATTCATTTTATCTTACTCAGTCTAACGTGAACTATTCTCATCAATATTTTGTATTCTACATTGTTCAAGATTATAAATATCCATTTTTAATAATTTGCTTTCATCCTTTTTTATAAATTAAATTTAAATCTCAACATTTAACAAAATACTGTTCTTTTCTATGTTAATTTTTATAAAACATCATGTTATTCCACCCAGACCAGGAATACTATCTTTTATTCTTTTCAATACAATGTGCAGTTCTTCTAATGTAATTGTCTAAAAGATTTCACCATTCTTCTCTTTTTTAACATGTCTTATACACCAAAATTCAATTTGCCTAATATTACCTTACTATATATCCTTATGCAACATTTTCAACTTCTCATATATTTTCCTTCATATTTATCTTTTCATTTCTATTTTCACCACTCAAACAATCAATTTTCCTATTTTTTTCTCTTTACTTTTTGCTAAAAACATGAAACTTCTTCAATTTCACCTTGAACACAGTACTTTTTATTTTCTATTAACTTTTTAGTCTTTATTAAATTATATCTGTATATTCCATTTTCTCTTACCTTCTTTTCTTTCTCTCTGTCTTACAAATTGTGTTCATACTCCTTTACAATATATTTAAATTTATTTCCTCAACAAATATTTTTTCCATTTTCATGAAGATTTTCTTGTATTTTGTTTTAAATTGTATCCAGCATCTTCTATATTCTCATGAAAGTTAATCATTGTGTAATGATCTTCACATAATTTTCCACATTATTTTTATACAACTCGGCCTTGAATATTTACCTTAAAATTTTTAATCCTTTGTTTTCTTCTATTTAATATTTTCTATTTGTTACTTCAGATTCTATACACAAATTATCTGAAAATACACTTTTTTCTAATATTTCTTTCCTTCAAATTATCAGAATAAATAAAATAGTTTATTTCAGTTTTTAACTGACTCCTTCTGTAAGTATGAATCCTTTTTTTACCCAGCATTAATTGTCCACATGTTATCAATTGCTTTCCTGCCTTGGCATCCCTCCTAAAGTTACCAGATACCATTTTTAAGTTACAATTTAAATTTCCTACAGTGACAATGTTCAATTTGATCAAAACAAACTTTTTAAGTTCCTGAAATAATTCTTCCCTCTTATTTCCTTGAGCATAAGTTTATATACAAATTAATCTTCATAAAGTGTCCTCCTCCCTGATATCACCTATAATCACCCTTCCTTGGCACACTACTGTAACATTTAATATTTTGATAGTTTTCTTTTTAAATAAAATAGCAAGTGCAGAACAAACATCCTTCCCAAAACTCTGTCTAATTCATTCCCTTGTAACTTCAGTCTAATTTTTTTATCCTAAAGTTTAACAACCTGCCAACATACAATATCATATTTTGTGTTTTTGACATAAATCTGAGATTAACAGCCTCTTTTTTCATTTATCAGACAATTAACAGTCAAATATGTAATCTTTTTGCTAGCTTTTATCTTTCTTATAAGTTTAGCTAGTGATTTCTTCTTTCTTTTTTAACCATATTTCCTATTAAACCCTTATTTTCCTCATTTCTACTTTGTTCCATTTCACTATTTTCTTGACATAAAAATTCAGACTGATTTTGCATTTTTACCATATAATTTTCCCCATACAAATTCCTTTCACCAATATCTTTATCATGTTGTACCTCTTCATCTGTTATATCCACATTTTCTTCAAGCATTTACTCATAATGACACCAAAAATACCCATTACTTCCACATATTTACATATCTCCTTACAATTTATGGCATTATGGTCTAATTCCTTACATTCTATTAAATGATCCCCTTCACCACAATGTAAACACATTTTCAGCTATCTCCAATATTTCAACATTACTTTTTTCCATTTATAATTAATAATGCAGCATTAATTTTTTTTGTATTTAAATAAAGAGATAAGTTCCAGCCCCTATTCCACAATCTTATTTCATCAAACATCTTTTTTTACCTCAGTTATTTCTTTGCATTTGTCCTTGGAAAAAAATCAATTAATCATCTGTCATCATTTTAATGAAGACCTTTATGGGGTAAGGTGGATGGCAAACTGGCTGTGATATAGAACTCATATAGTCAAGGTGGCAGGCTCTAGCTCAGAAAGAGTAGAATTAGCTACTTGTGTACCTCATGACTTAGTGCTGGGAACACTCCTTCAGGTATATACTTTTCTGGTCTGCAAACAATTAACCCAGACCTACAATTAACTATGTTTGCCAATGGCTACAAACAGGGTGTCACTGTCTGAAACCCCTTGCTATGGAATTCCTACAGCAACAACTAATCTTAATAACTCAATGGTGTACCCTAACAGGGCAATGATTTAATGCAAAATGTACAGGATTATCATATTTCATAAACAGCTCTCATCCACAGCTTACAACATAGCTGGTACCACACTTAAAACAGAAACTGTTGTCAGAGATTTCAGGATCTTGATTGATAGTTCCCTCTTTTTTGACCTACACTTATCATCAACAGTTAGGAAATCCTTCTGTGTAGCACAACTGATATCTGAAGACATCTCATCCAAGTCACAAATAAAGTTATTGTCACAGTGTACTCAGCTCTAACTAGGTCAATTATAGAGTACAATGCCACATTCAATATGAACCTATCCAAACACACCATGGAACAAGAAAGGAGCAAATGGGCCCTGATAAAAGGATCAGTCTCTTGGATACTAAGACAGACTTAGAGCCCTGTTCCTGTGTTCTGTTTCTTATAGGCTGCATTGTAGAGATCCATGCCACCAAGAACCCATCCTTCCTTGATCTCTTGCATCTACCAAGACACACAGCTACATAAACACTACAGCTAAGAAATGGAATCTCTCTCTCTACAAATAAAACATGCTGGAGGGGTAGTTATATTGATTAATATTTACTCCATCTGTAGAACAATTTGTTCCATCTTTGAAACAAATTGTCTTTACATGTAAAATAAAGTGACACCATCATATACTTCAAGACAAACCTTGCAAATTCATTCTTGGTCTGACCTTCCATAACCCACTAGAGGTAAGATATACATTAGGTACTGGCAAGGAGCAAATAATCTCATGCCTTATTTGTCTTATAATTCCTATTACCCGAAGATCCTAAACTGTCTGTCTGGAAATTGACAGAGAGGATTAAGGATAAGAGTTGTTAATTAGCTGCTTCCTATAGACCCACCAGTTCAATATCCCAAGCCTCTATGTCTAATGTGTGAATCTCAGCAAATTATTTAACCAAACTTTGCTCTGGGATTATTGCAAAATGGGGCTAGCTTTCCCAATGGTCTCTGGAATGCATGCCTATTAACTACCTATGAACCTAAAAAACAGCTACATTTTGACACTCCATATCATCTGGAATTTTGGTTAATATGGGTTATAGCAGATTAAAATTATTAGCTCATGAAGAGTGTTTCACCACAATCTAACTTTTCAAAGGCTTTCCTTTAATATCAATGCACAATCACCAGAACTGCGGCCTGTGGTTATATGGCAGAAAATTTGCATATCTTTATCAGTGGAAATTAGCCACAGGGATATTTAGCAGAACAAATAAATTATCAACAAGTTGAGGAGCTTTCCTGGGCTTTTAATAGCTCTAAAGTAAATTGAGATAAATGCAGTGATTTCCAAAGACAAGGATGAAACCTGCTTTATGAAATGACTAACCTCAGAAGTAGACTATATAAGGAGGGGAGAAATAGCAGTGGGTCTATACATATGACTTACAGATAGTCTTGTATTTGATCTGATGCATGTTTATCTGAGAACCTAAAAAAGAGTGTTACATTTTGAACTAGATAGTATCTTTACTATCTAGTTCAAATCATCTGTGGCAGAAATATAATTCCAAACCCTCTTCAGTTGTGATGTGCCATTTTTTTTGTTGTTTCTTGTGGAGTCAGAGTTACGGAACTGTGACAATTATCAGCACAATTACTGAGCAAGCAAAGAGCTTTTTTTCATCTTAGAAAATATGAGTATCTTGGAAAAAAGCATTAATCATGAAACTAAGGTCCACCATTAATGAAGCTGAATTTTCCTCTATTCTTACAATTAATTAAAAATGTTTACATTTTATCTACTGTCTGCTAGTCTTAAGTGAATATTTTATGTTTTTGTCTGGCCTTAGTAAAATAATAAAACATTTTGGACCGAATATACACGTAAGGAGCCCAAAGCATGAGGAAAGAATTGAGAAAATTTCAACAGCTACTGTATATTTTCCAGAAGAGCTCACATAAGCAGGTATGAAAGTTAGCCAAACAGTACAAAATACAAGCATGCTGAATGTAATATATTTTGCCTCATTAAAGTTATTTGGCAGTTTTCGAGCAAAAAATGCTAAAATAAAACACACAGTAGCCAATAAAAAAATGTAGCCCCACACTGTCCAGAAAGCTACAACTGATCCGACATTGCATTCCAGAATGATTTTTGCAACTTGACTGGAAGTATTTTTTGAAAAATATGGGGGATTGATGACTAACCACATTATACAAAATATAACTTGAACAGAGCTGCTCAAAGCAATCATCATTCTTTGCTGATGTGGTCCAACATGTTTCATCAATTTGCTTCTTGGCTGTGCAGTTCTAAACACTGTTATCACCACCACTGTTTTACTAAGGATGCAAGAGATACAAACTGAAAAGCTGATTGCAAATATTGTATGCCTTGACATACAACTCCAAGGTGTTGGGTGACCCAAAAACAAAACAGAGCTCAAAAAACAAGGTATTAATGAAAACAAAATGTAGAAGCTCATCTCAGAATTGTTTGCTTTAACCACTGGCGTGTTTTGAAATAAGAAGAAAATTGTTGTCACCGCTGCAGTAAGCCCAGCTCCAAATAATGATAATAGTATAATTAAAATTCCCATTAGCTCTTCAAATGAGAGGTATTCAGTTGTTTTGGGAATGCAGTAATATTTTTCTTCATTAGACCAGTAGTCATTGGGACATTTTATGCACTCTAATGAATCTGTAACAAAATGATAAAGGTATTATAAAAACAGACTCGGTAAAGGGTGCATAGCTAAGAGACAACCCACATGCAAGTAGTATATGTAGTTTGTTTTACAGAATTTATCTGGCACTCTACCAGTTCATTAATGACTTTGTCATTGAGTATTATATAATAAAAAAATTAATGCAGCTGTTTTTGCAAACATTTATTTCCTTCTAAGTACATCTTAGAACATTAGAGGAAGGGTTTTTATGATGTTGTTTTGCTGTGAAGTATTCCCTTATTCCTGAGAATGTGTAACAGAAGTTTCCCCAACATATATGATGAAGAAGGTGCTATTGCCAACCCCATGAAAATATTTCTAGTATACCGTTGTATGAGTTCAACTAATTTATTTTTGTCAGTTTATTAATTTTGGTTATATTGCACACAGTGAAAGTGCCATTGGCAAACTGACAAATACCTTATTTTACTTATTCTAATTGCCATAACTGTTTTGAAGAATATAAGATTAATACTGTATATCTAAAAATAAAAATATACATACCTGTTTCATTACTTATTTCACCATCAACACAAGGTAAACAGTTAAAGCAGCAAATATGCTTGCCGCTGTGCATTCCTTTCTGTGTACCTGGATGACAACTTTCACTGCACACTGATTTGGGAACCTAAAATAGAAAAAAAATCAGGCTTCTGCTATTACTACCCTATTCTGTTACTTTTTAATATTTGTGTTTTAATCTTGTTATTGATTTTCAAGTCTGCAACAATTTCTGGACTTTCATAGATGACAAATTAGCTCTGCAGAAGCATAGATCATCTATATTGTGACATCCTGCATCCATATTTTCTTACATTTTTGCATTTATACTGGATAAAGTATAGTTAATATCTTGATAAAAGATAGATGTGGTATTACTAAACAGAACCATATATAAATACATAAAATAATCTAATAACATATCTATTTGTTTCTGCCTTATTCTACCTGCTATGTACCATACATTAGTGTCTATGCTATGATCTGAATCTTCATCTTTACAAAATTTTCTGTTCTAGCATTTAACTCAAAGATAGTCCAAAAATAGTGCTAGTCAGTTTGTGAAATTAAACTATTATATTTTTCAGTAATCATAAGTAATATTTGTACTGCAGTGCAGTTATCTTTGATATGATTTGATGTAAACTGTATTGCATTTGAATGTAAGGAGGTCAGACATTAAATTAAATGGGATTCTACAGTAGAAAAAGTAAAGCTTAAAATTATAAAGGAGGTGTTAAACAATGAAGGAGCTATTCCCTTTCTCCAGACAGTGGCAGACTTGGAAATCATCATTTGAAGTGTCGTTATTGAGTGAGAATGAAGCTATCTCCATCCTCATTAAAATAAATGCTGTTTCTTTCTTCACATAGAACTGTTACACGAATCTTGGAGTATAATTAGTTAACTGTCTTGTAGCATTAAACTTACACCAGCTTTAAAATGTGTTTGACAAACACAGACCTTTCTTTCCCAACCCTAAAGTATTACAAAACAGTATCCATAAATTACAGACAGTGATACCTAGACTGAATACATGATTTTTTAAACCAGTTTAACATAATGTAGCTTCTTGGAAAATCTTAGTAATAAGGAAAGGCTGGAATTACTATACCTATACTCCACGTTGTATAGGCTTTTGAGAGGAGACCTTTGCCTTGTGTTCTGTGGCCACAGGAACCAAATTAACTGAGACCTCCTATTTCTCGATGTATTAAATAGTGTATACAACAATAGAATGAGACATTTCAGTTTACATCAGGTAATAAACAAAATGAAATGTAAAGATAGGTTAATTACCCAGCACCTCCACTTTGTTCTTGAATAGAGTCCCCCCTTTGAAAAGGTTGGTAATGCATGAGTGTGGTTATTGGCAAGGCATGCATGGCTTCTGGTTGAATAGTCACATATTTCCTAGGATTCCTGTGATGTACTGAATATCCATGCTGGTTTGCATTTTCATGAGTCACCTGTTATATACCCAAAATGGATACCAGCCCACAAGTTTTAAAGGTCATTTTGCTCATATTTCATTTTATAGTGATGATTTTTTAAAATGCCAAAAATGTTTCTAATGGTTTATCCAAATTACTTTGTAATAATAGGTTTTGTTTATGAATATTAAAACTACAGTTTCATTTCACTGTAATGATGAACTAGACATATCACTGGCTTTCACCTTATGAATGCTAAACAGTTATTTAATAATATACTACAACATGAGAAGGAGCATATATTTAATTCTCAAGGATTCCAGAGAGGGAATGAGTACCATGAACACATTTTATTATTAGACTGCATGCTATTGATAATTAGCAGGGGGTATGGTGGGTACAGACCCACCACCTGGATGGTGCAGGGGTCTTGCCCTCCTGCAAAAAAGCAAATGCTGTGTTTGTCCCATTTCATTCAAGGTCTTCAAATATCCGGCCTCAATCTTCTGATGTTTGCTCTTTTGCAAGTTCAGTCTTTTGATAAAGATTCCTTGGGTAGGCTTGACAAATGCTGACATCCCTGATCAGTCGTATCAGGCCAAGTGCCAGCATGTGACACTGATAATATGTTTGTGCAGAGATCTATGTCCATTTATTTGAGACACCTTGTGGATGTCAGTCTTGTGTCCAGAGCCTTCCATGACCATGGACTGCATAATCAGCAAAGACAGATTGGATGGCAATTGTTTTGTGTCACTTGGCAGCACTTATGGAGTTCCTCTGCACCTCTACAATATGGTCAGTATGTGCACATCAGAGGTGGTACACATTGCAGTTGCTGCATCCAGTGCGAATACAGGAGAAGTCTGTGTAGGGATCTCAGCTGCAGAAGATACGTCAGGTTCGAGTGAAGCAGTGTGCTCAGCTTAGCAATGCCCTTTTTAGAGACTTCTGTATCGCTGGATGTGGATGCTCCTGGCCACCTGAGTGTTATAGACATGCCATCATGTCACCAAACCATGCTGCTTGCAGGCTGGTATTGTCCTCAGCCACAGGAGCCATAGCAAAATCACACTTCTGTTGATTGTGCTCACCTGCACCATTGGAGCCTGTGAATGCTTGAAAATGGGATGTCATTCTCAGGCATTCGGGGTGGGACACATGGAAAACATTATCATACAATATTATGGAACATGTTTTTTGTTGGGCAGAATCTTGCACATGCAGATTAGTAATGTTTTGAAGTCAGATGCTGAGTTAACCAACACCCATATCTTCTTCCCTTCATGCATATTTTAATTTTATTTTGTAGATTTGTTAATTTGTAAAGCCCACTGGATGCACGTCCTCCCTTTCATGTGGACCCAGAGAGCACTGTCAGTTTATGAAACTTACTCATACTCATAGGTTAGGCAAATGGCAGTGGAAGGAATCAAACTCTGTACCATGGGCATAAGTATGTGTCATCGTCTACTATTATGGTCAATATTAACCTAGTGCTTCCCTAGTAAGAACACATGGTAGGTTCCATGTATGCATACATCAAATCCATAACCCATTATGAAGAGACAGTCATAATGCATGTGAAGGAACACCAAAATCCTGCTCCACCTCCATCAGCTAATTCAGTGTACAAGTCTCCTGTGTGGTGACCCTGTTCAATGTGATGTCCCAAGGCATTCACTTTGCATGGGAGATAATATCTGTAATCCTCCACTGTGCCTGTAATAGGGATTTTCACATCTTCCACCAGATTTAGCCATTGGCCTGCTGGTGTTCACCACTTTCACTAGAGTGTGCATGACCTGCAGTAACCCATCATTCTCATGGTTTGTGAACTTTTTTAGGCATTGCTCCACCTGGTGGCCATACCAGATCCTGTACACCTAAGGAAAAAATAAACATGTCACTCAAAGAGTGTACGTGCTAGGCTGTGCCATGCATGTGTTACTAACTATGGCTTCATGCCATTGTATCTTTTTTAACATCACCTGCATTTACCAATTTGCAAGGGCTTAAAACATAACAGTCTTTTCAATTCTTTAAATGCCCTATCTGCTTCAAGAAATCATTAGACTTGGTTAGGAGCTTTACCTTTTGTGAGATCTGTTAATGGACAGAAAATAGTTGTAAAAATAAAAGTACAACTTTTCTGCAGTACCTAGCTAATGCATAGAAAACCTTCATTTATCCTTTAATGAAGTGTATATGCTAGTTTTTAAATGCTTCTATTCTTTTCTAGTTTTGCGTTTACGGTTCTTCTTCCTATAAGGTATCCTTAATGTTTGTCTTCCACTAAGCCCATTTTATTTTATTTTTAGAATACACAGTCAAATCAGCCTGCCTGCCTTACAAATTCTAATACACCCTGCAGTTTAAGTGAGTGACACTCCCAGGCCTCTAAATGGATGACCACATTAGTTAGATCTGCATAAACAGAGTGAGAATTCAACATTTTACCCATGAATCTCTGACAATTGGTGGCTGTGCCGTGGAAGCCAAATGGTAACACTGTGTAATGAAATAAACCTTGTGGGGTTACAAAAGCTGTCTTTTCCTTAGCAAGGGAGGAAGAGAAGTGCCTGTCAATGTCTCTTTGTTAAGCTGATGTAAAGCATCCTGTTGTTCCTGTGTCTTTCAGCAGCTTGTCGACCCTGGCAATGGATAAGTAAACTTAGGAATTAGAACTGTCAGGCTTATAAAAACACTCTGTGACTCTTTTAGTGCCTGTATTTTGAGCATATTTTCAAGTTCTCTTAATAATTGCTTCTTTGGTTTTAGTACTGCGTAAAGAACCCTCACTCCATGTGTTGTCTCCCTGTTATATACTACCAGTTTAGTTATCCCATGTTCTCCTGAGAATACTCATTTACTTCTTAATAAGGTAGTCTCTTATTTTCTGCCTTTGTACTTTTGACAAGGATTTTCTAGTTGTACTTCAAGCTGACATTCTTTGGTGTCCCTGTATAAATTGCAGCTTGCATGATAACTACAGAACTATCTTCTTCTATGGCTTTAGTACATTGATGGTGTTGATCTGTTTTTCTCTTTCCTGGTTGTGTAACTTTGCAGTTTACTAGTTCATTGTATTTAACCTTTCAGTTATCACAAAGAGGAGGGCGGCCATGGTGGTGCAGCGGTAAGCATTGCTGCCTCACAGCAAGAGGTTCCCCGGTTTGATGCTGGGCTACCTTAGTTCAGAGTCTGCATGTCCTCCCTATGGTCATGTGGGTTTCCTCTGGGTGCTCCGGTTTCCTCCCAAAGACCTGCTGTAGGTGGATTGGACACTCTAAATTGGCCCTAGGTGTGTGCTTTCTGTGGAAGGTTGGGTGCCAGGCTGGCAACTCCACACCATAAAACTCCACTGCCAGTCATGAGCAGACTGGTGATCTGCTGTGGTAACCCTTAACTGGGATAAGCCAAAAGAAGATAATGATGAGTTATCACAAAGAGGCCTTACCACTTTGCCAGGAATCTGTTCTCTGTGGAAGGTACTAATATTAATACTAAAAGTAATACTAATTCTAACACTGCTTAGTAATGCTAATACCTGGATCCCTAGGTTAAATTGCATAAATTGGGTACTCTAGTTACAGGCTCATTGTTGCATCTCTTAGGCTTTTTTTGCATCTGCTCCTTTGCTACGAGCATAAGCAGCTTTAGTCTTCCTTGTAAATTTGCTTTATGTTTGATCTCATTTTTCAATGGCATGTTTTTTTTTTGCAAGGTTTCTTTAGTAGCAGCAGGCTGACCTCAAGGATATCTGCTGTATAAGTGATCAAATGTTGGAATACCCCAGCCGCAGAAGCTGCTACTAATTACATCACCACCACCGACCTAATTGCATTGAAGCCACAAATGTCCAGGCTAACAAGGAAATTCTGCTTAATCAGAACTGATACAAATAAGCTAACGTCACCACAAAATCCACTAAAGGCAAATGGTAACTGCTCCCAGCCCTCAACACAAACTCAAATTAACCTGGCCAATTTTCAAGCTTGGAGATCCTAAACTCTCTCTGCAAACTGTACGAATGGAGTAAATCAAACCTTGTACCCTGTGTTTAAGAGGTATCAACTTTAACCAGTATGCCAAATGCCCCATCTCAGTACTAAGCCAAATGGATCTTCTACCCAGGAAATCGGTAAAGGCAATAAGACCATATCCTACAGCCTGAATCTTCATTAAAAAAAAATTCCTTCCCTCCTCATGCATACCACTGTTAAGCCAAGGCCAACCTGAGCACTAAAGTACATCCTGGTTGTCTCGGAAGTAAGCCTGCAATTAGCAAGTTCACACCAAAATGTGATACCTTCCCCAGTTACACTCTCCTAAAACCCATTAAGCCCCTCCCTACACTTACTTCATTTCCTCTCAAGCCTCCTACTCTCCCATGTAACCCTTTCTTCCCCCAGCTACCCTACTTTCCCTACCCTCATAATTCCCATTATTACTTCTGCTCAGACCTCCACCTGAAGATGTCCCTGGACAAATTGGTTTGTTACCAAACCTCATTTGTTAAATAATGCTCCTGGCAGCTACCATCTACAGCAGTTTAATAGTAATCCTAAAGCTGGGCTAACTACCGGTCGCTTCGTAACCTAAAATGCACCTTCCCCCCAAGTCTAACTCTGAGCTAACTCCCAGTTGCTGTCTAAACCTTAAATCCCCTTCTCCTCCCTAAAGCTAAAGCCCCCTCCCCATTTCCTTTTTTTCACTTACCAGTTCAGTGGCAAGACCTTGATGGCATCTGACCATTGCGGCAATTGTGCCCCTGAACTAATCTTTGAGTTTTAGCAGCTACTCAGCTAGGTGGATATATGCAAAAACAACTGCTCCAGCTGTTTGCTGTGAATTCATGGATTTCAAGCAGCCATGATGCAAGAGGCTATAAGGGTCCCTCTTAAGTTACACTCTCAAAATGTCCTAACTGGCATTTATCATGTGAAGACCAACACATCTACTTTTTTCTTCAGTAACCAGGAAACTTACTTTATCTGCATTGATGAAGGATATTGTAATTTAACTCAAACTGTTGAGCACTATCCCTTTTTCAAAGTGTCACTTTGCATCAGATGTTGGCAGCTAGGAGAGAAAAAGTGATTTCCAGTATTGCCAGCAATACAGTACAAGGATTAATTGTCAGCGTGTGATTCCTGCTAATATATCTTGCAATATATCTTTAACCAGAATGCAGACATTTTAAATCATCTGAGAAAAGTAATGGGAGGTTCAGACAAGCTACTGTAGTTAGTTTAAAAACGAAGCAGTCAGAGGAAGTGGAATTAGTCATTAGTTTGTGTGCCAGGCATGATCACACAGAAATAAAGCCGGAGAGAAAGAGAGAGAGAGAGAGAGAGTAGAAATGTAGCTTAGAAACACTGATGAGACACATTCTATACTTAAAACCTGAAGACTGTTAAGAATGGGTAGAAGAGGACTGTAGCCTGCAATTGTCTGTAAAGTACAAAAAATGACCTTGAAACTATTCTTGAAGAAAAGGAAATGTTTCAATAGCAAAAGACCCTTATAAATCCTGATAGAAAAATGTCAAGCGAAATGTCCATCCACGTTTAAACCTTAATAAAGACAGTAGCACTGGCAGGTGAGACTAATAGTGAACAAACTAAAGTGCAACCTTGTACCGTGCAAAAATTACATAACGACTAAAAAACAACAGAGAGCTATGAAGTTCCCAACAAACAGAGAATTCAAAGGCCAGGAAGCAATGAAGAGAGGGAGGGTACTGAAGACGTTGTAGGTCTTCTCATCTAGGCTCCTAAAAAGTCAAATCAATGACATAAATAGGCATCAGTTAACTGGATTTATTCACAGTGTAATGAATCGGCAAAATATCTGCTTGGGTACCATTAGCACTGCCAGGCATATGCAGTTTATATAGAGGCATATATTTTACCACTGTAGGGGGACTAACAACAACAATCTAAAAAAGTCTTTAATATGCATAGGTTCAGGGTTCAAATTAAAATTTTCTGAGCTAATGTGGACCCCTTTTTTTGTTGAGTTTGTCATCAAAGTGCTGTGCTGAAAGGGGAAGATGGACACAGAAGTAAAACTCTACACAAAGCCCCTTCACATGGTCTTGTACTTAATAACACTGACATATAGTGCTTTCTGCAGAAAATGAACCTTGTCGTGGGCAGCTATTCCTGCAATGACAAACTGGGCACTCTGTATCTGTGACACTTGCATTCATTCCCAGTGGAGTGGTTGCCAGTAACAGGTTGCATAAATGGAGATGGCTTTTATAGGTAGCCTCAGTGGCTAAATAGTCCATCTACACTAAACTTTTTTTCCCCACTTACTGCTTTGATTTTCATATATGTATGTGTGTGTGTGTGTGTGTGTGTGTGTGTGTGTGTGTGTGTGTGTGTGTGTTGAAATGTTGAGCACTGTCTGGCCAAAATGCACTAATCATAGGAAGAAAATGTTGACTGGTAGTATCATCACATCCCAATATTTTGAACTTCAAGTATTCCCAGTCACACAAAGTTAGGAACATGTGCTATGATGAGTCCTGTTGGGTGGGTGGGGGCGACAATTTTTCCAATGATGCTGTGGGATGTAATGATGCTAAGAGTTGGTGTGTTCATCCCAAGGTAGTATGTCTTGATGGTGCAGAGCTCACCAATTCAGATGTAAATTACATAGATATATATTTTGTCAGATGCTAGAATGTTGTTTTTTAAACATCTTGAAACACTTTTCTTCAGTTTGCAAATTCTTCACTTTCAAAGATGCCAAAAGGTCTTTTAACTATTGGGAATGCCAATTCAATCTTTCTTTTTTTTGATGTTTGATAAAGTCATAAACCTTCAATTCATATATTTAATTGTTCATTCATTCATTCATTTAGTCTGTTATCCAAGTGAGTGTTCCATGTTTGAAAATAGCAACAAAGAAAAACAGACAGCCTGTAGTGCGTTGATGAGTGGGCAGTAGGTGTGCAAATAATATCAGTGGTTAAATTAATTGAAGAAGAAGCATTAAATCATGATTATAGAAAACCTATAAACTATCTCAGGACATATAGTGACTCTTGTTCTATAGCCAGAAATAAAATAGTAAAGTCAACTGGTAATGTGCTAAATGATCTGACCAGTTAAAGGTAGATACCAGCAGTGTGACAACCTAAAGTACTGAATAATATCCCTCTCAGATAACAAATACATAAATAAATGCCAGTCACAAGATCTTAAAAGGAAATAAAAAAAATCTTTGCATGGACAATAAAGAAGTTAAGGCAACATTGATGCAAGTGAAATATACTGAGGTAAGATAGATTCATAAATATAAAAGGAAGGTGGAAGTGCTATAGTTTATTATTTATTTAACATTTGTTGATCGGGAATGTCTGACTAGGACAGAGGCTATTTTCAGGGGAGGCACACAGATGCATGTCTCTGGAATGTGGAAGGAAATCAGAGCACCTGCAGGAAACCCATGCGAATGCAGGGAGGACATACAGATTTTACACAGAAAACACCCCAGCCAAGAATCGAACCAGAAAACCTCTTGCTGTAAGATGACAATTTTAACCACTGCATCACTGTGCCACCAAATAAAATAATTGACAAGCCTATATCAATGTCTGGACTCAAAATTCAAATGCATAAATGTAAACCCAATAAGGCACCTGAAAATAACAATATAATACCTGAACTAAACAAAATTATGGCTAAGGATGCTTTGAGTATTTCACTAGAGATATTTTCAATAGATAAAGGACTTAGAAAAGTACCACCATCCTGGAAATACACCCGAATGTCCCTCATTTTAAATCCAGACAAAGACTCAACACAATGTTCTTTATATAGACCAATTTCAATATTAAATGTAGATTATAAAATATTCATGGCAATCTATGCCTCTAGAATAAAACAATTTCTTCCAGTGTTGATAAAGAATGATCAGACTGGGTTTATAATGAACAGAAATACCTTTGATAATATCAAGAGACTACTATCAATATTGATTATTCTAATAATTCAAAAAAGAACTAACTTTGGTTAGTCTAGATATCGATAGTGAATTTGATTCAGTTAATTGGGAGTATTTACTATTAGTAATTGAGGAATGCAAATTTTCAAATAATTTCTTACAATTAATCAAACTTAATGAAAACTCCTTTGCATACATTAAGATAGGCTTATATACTTCCCAATCAATCATGATTACTAAAGGTACTGAACAGGGTTGTCCCTTTCCCCATTGCATTTTGGTCTAGTTGTTAGAACCTGTTGCAAATTCTATAAGATCAAATAAAAACATCAAAGGCACACTAATAAATAATGATTTAATCCCCAAAATGTAATTATTTACAGATGTCATCCTGTTGTCACCAGTCAGTTACTACTAGGGGGTGACATCCACCCCAACCCTCGACCATCACCACCACCAAACACCACAAATAACTCTCTACCTCTCTTCCACTGACAACCCACCGACCTACTAATACTAAATCTTAACATTCACAGCATTATGAACAAAATAGAACTACATGCCACAATCGCATCATATAAACCTGATATGATTCTCACAGACACCTGGCTCCTCCCAAACCTCCTATAGGTCCAAGGTACAATCCCTCATTCTCGCTCAAACCAGTTCCAACATCCACTATCCAAAAGCTCTTATCCAAACTCAAACCCAACACGCTCGCCACAGACAACCTCCCAGCAGAATACCTTCAGCTTGCCTCTAGAGCCATAGCCTACCCTATTTTCTTACTGATAAACAGATCCATCACTGAGCACACCACTCCATCCTTATGGAAAACCTCTTATATCATTCCCCTCCACAAGAGTGGCCCCTCCACTGACCTCTCCAACTACCGTCCCATAGCAATCCTATCATCCCCTATCTAAGATACCAGAAAGACGTATCCACCGCCAACTTCTTACCCATCTCCTCAACAGCAATTTATTATCCAAAACCCAACATGGTTTCCAAGCTACTCATAGCACCACCAGTGCCCTAATTAACTTCACCAACACCATTAACACTCATAGAAACCAAGGTCAAGTAGTCTCTGCTATCTTCCTGGATTTCTGCAAAGCATTTAATACAGTCTTCCACAACAGACTCTTAAACAGCCTCTCTGAGCTTAACATGGACAGCCACACCATGCTATGGTTTAAAAGCTACCTTGACAACCACTCCTAATCCATAAAATGGCTCAACTCCATATCCACCCCACTCCCACTCACAATAGGTGTACCCCAGGGCTCTATCCTCAGTCCCCTTCTTGTCAACATATTTACAAACCAACTCCATCTAGCAATTTCCAAGGCTGAAATAGTACAATACGTAGATGACACTACCCTAATCTGTTCTGCACCAAACGCACAGCTCCTTCAACAATACATCGAGGAATCCTTCACTGCCATATAAAATTGGCTAAACTCATCTCAACTAATTCTGAACCAAAAAAAAAACAACTCTTGCTATATCAACAAACTTAGAATAATGACCATTTCAACTTCTCTATATCATCAGCCAATAAGACCATCATCACCACAGTCCCTGAAACTAAACTGCTAGGACTTACAATCGACCAACAACTCATATTCAGCAAATATATATCTCTTAGCATCTCCAAAGTCCACAAAAAGCTAGGGACCTTATACTGCAGCAAAAAATACCTTACTTCCAAGTCCAGAATATAGCCCAATCCCATCTCCTATCTGCACTACTCTATGCATCACCAGTTCTAACAAACCTAAGTAAGGCAGACCTTATTAAGCTCTCCACTTGCTATAATAAAATTGCCAGGTTTGCAACCGGTTCCAAATCTCATTCACACCACTGCCAATACTTACTTTCTCCTCATCCTATTTACACTACCACCAACTCAAGCTCACTCACCAGCTACTGTACTATCCGGAACAAAAAACTGCCCTACGTGGTTTACTAAACTTCTATAACACTAATAGACTGCTACGTTCCACCAATAAAGCCCTGGTCAAAAAAAATCCTTGCAAAAGTAGCTCTGGGGACTCTCTCTTCCCCAATGAACTTGCTAAAGTCTTGAATACCCTTCCCACTGACATGAGACTTCAAAACAAAACCCCAACTTTCAAGACATATCTTAAGTCATACTTAATCAATATCTAGCTATGTAATTGCATTGACCCACCCTAGTCCCCCTTCAACACCTTCTACAGTTACTATTTCCTTAAGCTACTCTAAGGGCCAATTATTCTTGAACCCTATCAATGTACTTTATTTCCCTGATGATGTTTTCTAACTGCAGTTTGGATTCTAAACATTTTAAACCTGTAACTGTTACTTATCAATAGCTTCTTTTTTTAAATCTTTTACGGTTAACTGAGGAAACTGTTTCCCTTTGATTGTTGTTGCTGTTGTTTGTATTACTGTATTAATGTCTTGTAACTACTGTATGGAACTTTGTAATGACTGTATGGAGCTTTTCTTCCCGGGCCTCCAATGAAAACAGATAGAAGTTGTCCACTCAGATTATTCTGGTAAACAAATGTTAAACAGATGTTAAATAAATAAATAAAAATAAGTAAATAAATTAACTTTGACTAATTGCAGTTCTTCACTTATTGTATTATTCCAAGCAATAGAAATATTCCAGAAGGAATCAGAACTCAGTTTTAATGAGAATAAGACTAAAATACTACCTGTTAATTATAATATTAATAAAATAGATAATAAATTACATAAATATAATATAATAGCAACTTAAATTCCACAAAACAAACTCTTAATAGATGGAATAATTGTTTTTCACTATGGAATAGAGACTCTCCTTAATTAAAATGATTATCCTTCCTAAAATTCTATATATAATACAATCTTTATTCCTCCAGCTCCCATAAAAATGTAAAAGAGTATAATTCTTTGTTTCTGAGATTTGTATGGTTCCCTAGAAAGCCTAGATTGGCTTTAAGCCATCACATTAGAGTTTGGACATTAGGTGGTATTGGTCTTTCAGATTTAGAATTATATTCCTTATCCTCAATTGTTAAGGCAATAACTTCTTGGTTAAACAATTATAATGCCAAATGGAAATATATTCAGGGAGGTATTTGGTGCAAATCCAATAATTTAACAAACTCCTATCATACTAAAATAGCTACTAATAAATTTCATTGGTTAATAAAAGACTAGTTTATAGAAAACAAAAACAAACCAGTTAACTTTTATTATATTAATATGATAATAACCTCCTTTAAAGATTTTCTTTTCAGGAACCCAGAATATAAAGCATTCTGTTTGTATTTCCAATTGCCTATACTCAAAATAGTATCAATACATTTAATTTAATAACAAAAGCCTGTTATACCGGTGTCAATTAACAGAGAATGGTACAAAATGTTGACCATATTCTTTAATAAATTTCAATTAAGCAAAGATATGTGGTTAGAAATTCAAAATTGTAGACAATTAGTTGAACATAAGATTAATCTAATGCAACCAATAATAAGAAATGATTTCCCCACATTCATTGATATACTCATTATTCTAATGTACCAGAATATAATTGGAAAGAGCCTTCGGTCTAAAATATATAAGGTACTTAGCTCATTCACTTCAATGGAGCTCAGGAGGTTTGCACTGTAACTTTGAATGGGTGGACCCTATGCCTTTTGACAGAATCAAATTATGTTCTCACATTTCAAACAAATGTTCATATCTCTGGAACCAAAGGGGTTATGAAAGAAGTATAAATAACAAATTCTTTAGCAGAAACAATTTTTATAATGGTAGTATTCTTTAGGTTCTAGGTCTTAAAGTGAATTTTATAAGTCACAGTAAACACAGTCCACCGGATTCTCTATGCCCTGCATGGCATGCATGATTAGTGCAGGAGCTCTGACAGGCAATATGTCTGCCGTGAGATCCAGGAACAGCCTGCATGGTTGTGCACGAGAGCTCCTGCACTAATCATGCACGGACTAAGCCCTGGTATACAAATCACTTCATTTGCAGGAGAAATTCATGTAAATGAGGTGATTTTGCAATCCAGGAAGCTTGCAACAGTCCGTTCAAGACTAGTGCTATCTGCAGAAATGTACTTGGTTAGTAACCGAGTACATTTCTGCAAAATCCGACACAGAGCTATGACAGCTCCAAATAAGGGCTGCATTCATTGAGGAAGCATGCCAATGGCCAAGTATAAGGCCATTGTCATTGCAAACTGAGTAAAAATTAAAAAAAATCAACTTTTATTTTTTTTTAGTTGAGCTCGGCTGTTTAAGCGTAGGGCAGCGGCACGCAAATGGGATCAGGAGGAAAATAATAAAATAAACCTAAAATAAGCATTCTAACTAAAATCAATATTCTGCCATGCAAGTCAATGGCAGGCAGAAGACAACCTGGCGAGTGAGTAATGGTTGCTAAGAGGGGAGGCTCAGTGTGAGGCGTAACTCTGCATTAGCAGGCAATCCTATGCAAATGAGGGGAAAGATAGTGAATCCCAGTTTTCCCCAGCATGTGAGGCAGGTCCCAACAGTGTAAGAGTATGAATAGCTGGGTGCAAGACTAGGATATAGGTGACATCATGATGGTGTGTGTCAGGCATACTGTAAGCGGATTGGAGCCCTGTGGCTCAGGATTGCTCCTAGCTTAGCACAGATAAGCTAGGGGGTGTGTCTAAACCTGTCTAGCACTCTTTACAAAGCCTAAGCGGGTGTGCACACCGCAAATCAGGTTTTAAAGGGAAAAAAAAGTAAACCAGGAAATAGCAGCTCTGTGCACATTTGAGCACTTCATTTGTGCAACACACCCCCAGGCTTAAATAGGAAGACAATGGGAAGGGGAAACAGCATTAGGAAGGTAATCAATGAGAACTAGCTTAGCTGGCAGGTGAAATCTATCAGAATCAGCCAACTACACAGCCAGCAGACCATCCCAGCCCAGCACACCACTATAAACTATGCAAACACCTTTCCCCCTTGTTTTTTCCGAAAAACTCTGCACCACAGGTGTATACAAACAGGGAAATTTTACAAAACAAAAGCAAAACAAAAAATGTTAGGGGCTGCTTTTGCTATCATAAACCAGCATGTGTAAGAGGCTGAGGGTGGTGAGGATGTGAATGCTGCCCACCAACCCACAATGAGGAGACAGAGAAGAGTGCACAGACCCAGGGTAACCTACCAAGGGCTACATGAGCTGGAGATAGTGGAGCACTATAGGGTGGACAGGGACCTCCTACAGCAAATTGTTGAGCTGTGCCGGCCACGCCTCACACACAGAAACTAACAGAGGGAACCCATCCCAGTGGATACCAAGGTATGTGTAGGCCTAAGAGTACTAGCTTCAGGTACCTTCCAAAGGCCAACTAGGGATATGAAGGGGATTTCACAGGCATCAGCATCCAGGGTACTCCACCAGTTCCTGGATGCCATGTCAGCACATGTCGGTGAGCACGTATATAACCCCAACACCCGTGAGGCATTGGCCAGCAATATGTGTCTCTTCCACCAAATAGCAGAATACCCTGAGGTAGTGGGTGCAATAGTCTGCACGCACATACACATCAAAGCACCAGCCGGTGAGCGGGATAGGGTCTACATCAACCGCAAGGGCTTCCCCTCCATCAACTGCCATCAACTGTTGTCAGGGGTATGATACCCTGTGCTGGTAGGTGCGTGACACAAACATGCTACAGTTTTACTCTCCCACCCCTCCCTGACAGGTATTTGCCTCTGTCTGCCTCTCCCACCCCCTTTCTGGTGGATATGGAGACCCACACCTGTTATGCTTAGGCAGCAGCATATGTAATTTAAGTGATGCTCAGGATCAGCTGATGGCCTCTGCACAAATTGCAGCCCTTCCCTAGCTGATTGCATGTAGAGCAGCTGTGGTAACATTCCTATAGCCAATTGCAGGGAAACACACTCCAATATCTAGGAACATCATGGTGGTGTTGGCCCTTTTCATTCACTGTGAACAGGAACTAGATCTGTTGTTTGGCAAACAGCACCTCAGATGGATTGGGGATTTACCTCTAACAGCATACACTGTGGAAAGATGGCAACAAACAGGAGGGGGATGTGCCTGACCTGACTACAGACTGTAAGTGCTGCTATACTGCATTTGGAGTAATGCTGGTTTAACAATGTTTGTCTGGATATGGCTGTCATACATGTTGCAATACCTGCCATGTCAGTTCCATGTTTATGAGGAATCCCCATCTGCAGGGTAATCTGCAGACTGGCCAGTGTTGTGCCTTTGATTTCATGTGTTAGCCACAGAGAATCTATCTTTGGACTGCAGAATGTAGTGTGAGGATTGCAGTCTGTAGATGGTGAAGGCCGTGGCAGTTACTGACTTCATATCCCTCGTAGGACATATGTTGCAACAAACCCTGGTACAACAGTAAATGTATGAGGTTATCACAGCAACATGTTAATATTGGCCCTGTGTATGTGCTTCCAGCCACACCTCTGTCAACCTTTGTACATATGTCATGAATGAAGTGGTGCATATCTACAATACACCATAATTAGTGTCATCATATCTGATAACAAGCCAGTGATATATCAGACTGCTACACATGTTATGTACAGTAGAGGTTATATTTCATGACATAACCTGGACATTCTGTGGATGATTGTACAGTACTGAGGTCTGTGTACTTATGGTGAATATCGGCAGTGTGTGTGTATTGTTAATATGTACTTTAGCCAGTGTACAGACTGTGGTAGATGTCATTGTTCTAGCTCCCCTCCTATCTGATGTTACATGCTGCCCCACTACGTGGTACCATATTGGCGTACATGTTTGTACGGCCATATACACACATGTCCCATACCACAGACAGCCATCAGACCAAACTGTGTAACAGCCCAGTATATGTAGGGTCATTTTGTGAGTGGCACATATGAGGATGGTGTAGAACAGATAGTCCGTATACTGGAATATTATGCTAGCATACCATATGAGGCTGTGGCTGTGTTCACATTGGTTGTGATTATGCACTTTCACACAGGTGTATCTTACCCTGTGCTGTGAAATGCCTGTGGAGCCTGCTATATATGCAGGTACATGTGCATTCCCCCCATTGGGGTTGTAGGCCAGTGTTGAGCCAGTCCGCCTGTAGCCTGCACAGTGCATTGTTACATGCCTAGCAACTTAGTGTACTTACCCAGTGATTTGTCATGTGCAGATACTTGCCAGATGTACTGCTGTCATGCCTCCCTTAAAAGTCATGTATGACAGACAGAGCAGTGGGATGCTGTATAGATGTATGTCAACATCTAGTGTGCAGTATGTGGCCATGGCATCCCTGCACCAGCAGTCATTATGTGTCAGGCCAGACAGGAGTGTGTGAATGCATAATCCCTGGTGGCAAATGTATACCAGTCATTATGTGTTATACCCATCTACATGGCTGTCTACATCCATATTGGCAGGCATGTTACACATGAGCACTAAGGGCTTATGTGTATACCTCTGGACTGTACAGGGTGTGTCAGAATTTTTACATATATTGGCCAATATCTCTGCTGCAGTCAACAGGGCCATTACATGCTAGCAGCGGTACATTACAATGATTTCCTTAGGATGGCTGTCAGTAGCCAATGGCACATATGCTAGAAGCATATGTGCCCTTCCACACACACCATGTCTGTGAAGACAATCCCAATGACAGTAGCAATAGTGTACTAATATTCCTGCTATACATACCTGACATCCCCTTGCACTACGACTTTGGGACTATAGGGGCTGGGGTAGGGCTACACTTCATGTCCAGGACATATGGTGGAAATATATGTACATATACTTATCCAGATAGTCATATATATATATATATATATATATATATATATATATATATATATGATTACACATGTGTAGTACTCCCAATTACCACTGTCATGGCAACTACCTACTATAAATCCCTACATCATGTGGGCACGGTCCCCTTACATTTCCTGTGTGATGGACATCCTACCTGTGTGTGGGCATCAGTGTTACAGACACCTCTTACAGGAGAGCCTGCACACTCAGGGCAGCTACATATCCGTAGGAGGTTCAGTAACGACAGACAGAGTGTGAGTAGAGTTGTGTTATGCTTTGTATAGCATTGGTGTTACACAGTGTGTGTGTGTACAAACAACTATACCTTGGAATGCAGTCTGTCTGCATGGCTCTCAACTGTGGGCCTATCCTCTTGGTGGCCAGATGTGTGCCTATCATGTGTTGTCTGTCCACCACACAGGTCCTGTGTCAGATATGTCACTGGCACAGTGTGTGTTGAGTGCTATCAGTACATGGCTACATCCATTTCTGTTTCTGACCTCAATACCCTGACTAAGAGTATGTTACAGGCTATCATGTAACACCAGCAACTGGCTTAGTGTATGGCAACAGTTCTCCACATGTGTGCTTGTGTCCCAGCCTTTGTTCACCACCTACATATCAGGCATTGTGGATATGACATGCTGTAGGCAGTTGTTCCATAGTGGGCTGTGAGTACATCACACTGCCATTGCTGCCAGCAGTCCACATCTGTTGTATCCCACACACATACGGTGGGGCTGGGTCCATATATGTGTGGGCATCACCGAAACAATACATGTGTGCTCTTATGCACTCTAGAGGCCAGTGTATGTAGCAGTGGTATATGGCCCTGTATTAATGAGTCGGGGGAGCACCATAAATGACCTAGGCTGTTAAAATATCTGGGGGTATCAAAGGTGAACTGCCTTAAGGTATCTGGATATACAGTACTGTATACTTCACCTATATTTACATTACTTACATATCCTGCGTTAATGCAAGCCTACCACCTCCTGCCATACAGACTGTTCTGTTTGTCAGTGTGCATGTGATGGTGTCAGTTATGCCTTATTATGTAACAGTTACAACCTATTTGATCACATGACGTCTTTACCACCTACTTATGTTGTACAGAGTGTAGATAGAGGCTGCTGAACTATACACCTGCATTACATACTGTTGATCATTTGGTATCCTGTGGCACAGTCTGTCCTCACTATTGTACAAATTGAAGGGCTTGGCCTGGACAGCAACAGTTGTGAACCTTACCAGACTACTGTAGTAGTATAACTGTTACACAGTTGCATTCCTCTGTGTATATGGATGTCAGTGTCTGAACAGCTATATGACATGGCATATAGAACTGTAATAGCACACGATGAAAGGTATTACATTTCTGCAGACCTGTGTGTGGTGTTTTCCCTATGACATCTCTGTGAGTAAATGTTGCAGGCAACGAATGTCATTTGTATGGGTGGCCCATACAGTGTCCAGTTGTTCAGGTGTTAACTGTAGGCATAGTGGCTGTTCCATATTGTGTGCACCTTCTACATATGTATCATACTGTACATATATCTGCATGTGTATGTGTAGTCACATGTATATACATATATATGTATACATATTTATCCATATATATATATATTGTCAAAGGAAAAAACTTCAAAGACCAATACACGTAAGGTTCAGTTGAGGCATATTTAATTACTTGCTGCAAGGAGACAAAAACATGCAAATACAAGGATTTGTCTAACTACTAACAGGAAGTATGCTTATTCTTATACTGTTTTACAAGACATGGCCTTCTATGGCTGACGTAATCAAACACAACTTTCAGTATTGTTCTACAGCAGATGTTACTCAGATTTTCTGCTGACATGACTAGATTTGTGAGAAACTTTTGAGAAAAACAACCTGGCCTTGGTGGGTGCTAATTCGTTTACAGGCTTCTATTGTACAGTGTTACATTTCAAGGTACTCTTCTAACTCACATACAAGCAAATGCTGATTGCAGTTCATATTTTCAAACAGGCTTTGTCCTAATTATCTGTAGCTTCTACAGCTGTGTATTTTCTCACAGCACAAACTGGACTTCTTGTCTAAGCTTCATACAAGTAGTATTGTTCTATTCATTATTTTCCTAACATAAGCAGGAATCATCTGCTTCTCAGTAAATTTCCAAGGCACAAGCAAGATTTTAGCTAACAATACAAGGTCAGAAAGCATCTGCAGTTTGTACAGATTTATGCAGTATGAAATAGAATAAATGCGTTAACCCTTTTCAAGCTCTAAATGCACTAAGCATATCACTAATACACACATTAATACATATTTTTCTGACATTTCCCCCTTTTAATACTTTTATTCTACTTTCAAAATAAGCATAAACAATTTGTTTTCTTCTCCTAACCTCTTCCACTTAGGATTTGCAGTTAAGAGAGTCATTCAGTTTAAACTCATGAAAGCATTTTCAATCTTTTAACAGTTCTTCAACTCAGTACTTTGAGATAAGGTTTCAGAAACTGACATGTCTATAAAATCTTTAATCAGTCTTTTCATGCAGGGGATGCCACAACAAATACATACTCCCAGTAGGAGCATTCCTACACAAATGGCAATCAGGATGTTCATTAGGATGGTACCCCACCCCCCAAACCATTTCTGGAAAAAGTCCGTCAGTGGGTTTGGGCCTGGTTTGGTCATGGCCGACACTTGCTGAATTACCTCAAGATGATTGTCTATCTCATGTTTATGGTCAGGAATATACGAACAGCATTCTTCTTGGATTAAAGCACAAGTACCACCTCTTGCCGCTAGGGTGAAGTCGAGAGCCATGTGGTTTTGAAGCACTACGGTTCTCATAGCATTCAGTTCATCAGTCACCAATTCGAGAGCGGAAAAAGTTGCATTACTCATTACTTCGAGAAGTTTCGACAGTTTTCTCAGCTCCCAGATCGATTTCACTGCTCCATATGCCGGTAATATGCCTGCCCACGATATAATGCTATCACTCAAGTCCATATGTGTCAGTCCTTTGCCTACAGAATGATGGTCTTTCCAAGGTGCATCAATTTGTCCCACTGGATTTACAGGTTTCTCGATGACCTCTCGGACATTTCGAATTTTTCCTCGAGGCAAAACTGCAGTGTGCCGTATGGCCGGAACCAGGTAACCCGAAAAACAATTGCCAGACCAATTCTCAGGTAACCATTTGCATGCCTTTCTGCCACACACAAAATAACAATCCTCTACTTTAGTAGTAACCTTGCTATGAATATACACTCGCCCTGCATGAAACATTTTTCTATCAATTATAGACAGTTGTTTATAAAGAACAGAATTATGTTTTACTTCATCAAGTGTTTTGTGCATCAATCCAAGAAATGAATCATAGTTTGTATTACAATAAAGATCTACATTGTTACCTTTGGTGTAACATTTGTAAGGAACAGTCACATTGCAATTGCTCCAACCCACCTGAACAGTATCATTTTTATAAAAACACACAGTTCCCTTTTGTGGAACAGACAAGTGCAATGCTATTTTATCTTGTGATGTAATGGTTGAGGTATCATAAATCAAGTTCTCCCAGGTCTCATTGACCCCTAGGGGGACTGTAGTCATTAATAATCCCCTGTATTCTGTTGGCAAAGCTGTGCAAATCCAGCAATTCGAAACATTGAAAGTCTCAGCATACACATATTTAATTGCCTGGTAAGTGTTAAAGTTTGGATGCCAGTCTATGAGTAACACTTCACATTTATTCAGTTCAGTCTGTGTGGCTGGGAAAAGGAAAGGCCACAACAAAAAGATTATTGTCACTAGTACAGTTAACAGGATGATTATGCAATACTTCTGAGGAAAGGGTTGTTCTGCATTCCTGTTTCTTCTGGACTCTATCATTTTTACTCTTGGCATGTGACAAGATTTTTGTCCAGTTCAAAGTTTTTGACTAATTTACAGTGTGTCAGGTGGATCCAGGAGGCACGCTTCGCAATTTTGACTGCAGTGGGTGTCGACAGAAGCACTTGATATGGACTTTCCCACTTTGGTGATGCCCAATTCTTTTTCTTTACTGTCTTCACCCAAATCCAGGTACCAGGGGACACTGCCACTTCTGACGGTCTGGTTCATTCTTTATCTGAAACAGACTTTGACTGCAACAAATGTTTAGAATTTAACAGGTTTTGCATATACTCAGCTAGTGTACTGTCAGCTTCCTGGTCTGCGGGCATGAGAGATTTCCACTGAGGTATATAATAAGCCCTTCCAAATAATTTTTCAAAAGAAGTCAATCTTTTTGCATTCGGAACAGTTCTCATGCTCAACAATGCCAGGGGCAGACAGTACACCCAATTTCTCTGTGTTGCTACTATTAACTTCCTTAGCTTATCCTTTAAAATCCCATTATGCCTCTCTACTAGCCCTGCAGATTGTGGGTGATACGCACAATGATTTTTTTAAATAAATACCAAAATGTCTACTTAACTGTTGTATGGTCTGGTTTACAAAGTGTGTGCCATTGTCACTGTAGATCCTTTCCGGAATGCCGAATCTAGGGATGATTTCTTTAACAAGAACTTTGGCCACAGTTGCCGTGTCTGGATTTTTAGTCGGAAAGGCTTCCACCCATCTGGAAAACATATCTACAATGACAAGACAATACTTCTTATTTTCACATTTAGTCAACTCTATGAAATCCATACAGATAGTATGAAACGGATATGGTGGTGTAGGGAAACTCCATTGCTTGGGCTTTAACGCCCCTTGTGCATGATGTTTATTACAAACATGGCACATTGAACAGAATTTTTTAGAGTAATTTAAGAATCCATATGTCGTGAACACTTGGTTCACCAGCTGTACCATCCCCCCTGTTGAGACATGGCACTGCCCATGGCTCAACAAAGCTGCATATCTAAACAAATTAGATGGCAATATCGGTTTCCTTTCTTTAGAGATGTACAGCCCCTTTTCGAGAATTGCTCCTCGTTTTACCCATCTTTGTTTTTCAACTTGCGTAGTAAGTGTCTGCATTGTCTTTAACATTTCTAAGTCTAAAATCTCAGAGGGTTGTAATTCCTCATTCAAAAGAAATACTTCTGAAGCTGCCTGCTTTGCAGCTGTATCAGCTCTAGCATTACCTTTTGAAATCCTGTCCTGTTGCTTGGTATGAGCTGTGCATTTACAAATAGCTACTTTCTGAGGTAACTGAATAGATTCTAAAAGATCCAAAATAAACTGTGCATGATTAATTGGTTTGCCAGTAGATGTTATCATTCCTCGATTTGTCCACTGTTGTGCAAAAACATGTACAGTAGAAAAAGCATACTGGCTGTCAGTAAAAATGTTCACACATTTACCCTTTGCTTAGGTACATTCCCGTGTCAAGGCAATCAATTCTGCTGCCTGTGCAGAAAAATTGTGTGGTAAAGATTTCACTTCTATAATCTCAATATCAGAAACTAGTGCATATCCTACTAGGTTCTGTCCTGCAGGACCCCTTTTGCATGAGCCATCCACGTAGTATGTCACCTCGGAATCATCCAAGGGAACATCCGTAAGGTGTTTTCAAGGCAGTGTCGTTTGCTCAATCACCTGCAGGCAGCTGTGTGGTGTGCCATCTGCAGGGGTTGGGAGCAAGGTAGAAGGGTTCAAAGTCGTGCATCGTTCAATTGTCATATGAGGTTGGCTCAACATTATAGTCATACAGGAAAGATGCCTAGCAGGGGAAAGATATGCTACCTTCTCTTGCAGTAAAATAATCGCGACTGCATGAGGCACTCTCAATGTGAGAGAGTGGAACAAAACTACTGAGGCCGAAGCCTGTACTGCCATTGCAGCTGCAACTACTGCTTGTACACAGTGAGGTAAAGACCGTGCCACTGGGTCCAGTTGTGATGAATAATAAGCAATAGGGCGTTGCTTGTCCCAATGCTGCTGTGTTAACACTGATGTCATATAACCTTGCTTACAATCTACAGTTTGGAAAAAACGTTTATGATAGTTTGGTAATCCCAAAACTAATGAGGATGCTATTAACTGTTTCAGTTTGCAGAAAGCAGATTCTGCTTCTGGTGTCCATTGTAACAAATCCTGTGCTGCCATAGGCTTTTTATAAATCAGGTTAGTCAACGGTGCAGATTCCAAGGCATAGTTTGGAATCCAACTCCGACAAAAATTTGTCGTACCCAGGAAGGACATCATTTCCTTCTTGGTAGTGGGTTTTGGTGCTTGCAAAATCGCTACTTTTCTGTCCTCATCTAATGTCCTACCCTCCTTGGATATTACATATCCTAGGTATTTAACTTGTTTTTTCCAAAGCTGCAGTTTATTTTTGTTTACTTTATGTCCTTCAGTGGCTAAAAATTGTAATACCGCTATGGGCCGCCAGCAGGATATCATCAACATAAAGCAAAATCTGGCTACCTCTTGGTGGGGTAAATCCCGCCAAGTTGCTTGCCATTTCTTGTGAGAATATTGTTGGACTTTCACAATACCCCTGTGGTAGTCACGTATATGTATACCTTTTCCCCTGAAATGTGAATGCAAACCAATACTGGCTGTCTGGGTGTATCGGTATTGAAAAGAACGCATTGCTGATATCTACCACAGAAAATATTTTTGTTGAGGTTTTAAATCATTCAACAGGGTATGTGGGTCTGGCACCATAGGTGCCCTTGGTATTACTGCATCATTTACAGCTTGTAAATCTTGGACCATACGCCACTCTCCATTCGCTTTCTTAACAGGAAATAAGGGTGTGTTACATGGTGAATCAGGAGATTCCACCAGTACCCCTTCCTTAAGTAAAGCTGCTATAATAGGTCTGATCCCTACCTCTGCATCTTTTCTTAAGGGATGCTGTCTTTTTTGTGGTCTAAATGCTGACTTTGGCATAATAGTAACTGGTCCCACTATACGAATAAGTCCTACATCTGATTTTCCTGTTGACCAGAGAGTTTCTGGCATATTCTGTAAGGCATTCTCTTCCTCCTTCAATAGGAGTGCTAATCAGCTGTCCTTGCTAGGCTGCAAGTGTACAGCTGGGTGGGTCTGAGTTATCCAATTCAACTTCTGCATTTGTATTCCCTGTTCTGACAGTTCTAACTCTTTCTGTTTTTCCCATCTCGTGACTTTTTCTCCTAAGTCTACCTATTTTACATTCTTGTCCTTAGTTAAGCTAACGTGTGGTAATCGATTAGATTTATAGAGTGCAAAGAACTCCTGGGGCAATGAACAGCTGTGTTCCCTTCCATGTCCCAGTACAGATTATGTAATATCAGTCTGTTTGCATGATTTCTAAACAATTATTGCTCATATTCCTTATCAGGTCCTGGTGTGTTACAATAATACAGAGTACAGTGCAACAAATGCTGTTTATCAATGTCAAGGGAGGGGAACTTGCTGATGGTTATGTTCATTAACTCTTCGGTCACTGCCCTTGGACCAGTTGTAACCAAGTCCTGACTGTACCAATAAAACATTTTACCCTCCGTTTGCACTGCAAAGGTATCAATTTGTCACTGTGCTTCCATACCCTGCATAGTCGGAACTACTGCTATACCAAATAGCTGCATAAGGTCTCTGCCCAAGAGGTTTACTGGGCATTTTGCAGAAACAACAATTTTGCTTTTCTGGGTCAATCCTGAAACAGGATCAGTTATCACAATATTATGGGAGAGGGGCTCCCGATACAGCTGTCCATTAGCTGCTTTCACTAATATGTAATCAGGTGACTCTGAGTTCTCTGGCAGTTTGGAGGGATGTATCAGGGTCCGTGATGCCCTGAGTCACACAAGAATCTGACTTTCCTCCCTTCTACCAGGAGTGTAACTTCTGGTTTCATGTCTGCTAAATAGAGCTCTAAGCTCAATAAAGCCAAATCTAATATTTCATTTTCTTCACTATCCGTGACTTCCTGCACTTCCTCTATTTCTTCTGTCACATTCTCTACTCCCTCTATCACATTCTCACTTGTCCTTTCTCTGCTATCCTCTTCTAGAGATTCCCGACTATCATATAGTCAGTCCTCACCCTCCTTATCTTCCGTGGTTGCTTTCTTGTTTTTCTTGCAATCCCTTGCCAAGTGTACCTTTTTACCGCATTTAAAACATTCACCCCTTTTCTTTCGCCCTTCAAAGTCCTCTGATCGCTGATCAGATTGTTTGTTTCCCTGGGCATTTCTCTTGCCCTTTTTTCCCGGACTGTACTACATAGACTTCTGCTCCATCTTCTACAGAAAATACTTGGGCTTTCTTTTTCTTTTTGCTATTAAAATGCCTTTCGGCATGCCTAGCATATTCAAGTAATGACTGTAACCTGCTTGCACGATGATCTACCATGTGCTTTGTAATAAAGCTGCTTATGGGTGCAATACTGCCTTTCAAAAATGCATTCTTTAACTGCTGCTCATATGGGGAATCGTGTGTCTGATCTTCAGGAACCTGCATTCCACAATGGTTATTAAAACATTCTAATAGTCTGGCATAATATCTGTCAATAGTTTCACCTTCCTGTTGGATGCATTGATTAATGCAAGTCCAGTCTGCCCTAGGCTTCCATTTCTCAGAGATGCGGTCTGTAAGACCTTTCACTCTGTTGTCTAATTCTGCACTGCTATGTGGGAGGGGCCTGAGCGCAGCGTGATGGGGATTCCAGTCGCCACTAATCATGTGCCAATCTGGTCCCACAATTTGTCTGACTACTTTTTCTACCTCTTCTCCATTTA